>NW_026074561.1:0-1602 GCF_014885135.2 Alexandromys fortis
CTCTGTGGCTTTGGAGCCTGTCCTGGCACTAGCTCTGTAGACCAGGCTGGTCTCGAACTCACAGAGATCCGCCTGCCTCTGCCTCCCGAGTGCTGGGATTAAAGGCGTGTGCCACCATCGCCCGGCATTAAATTTCTTATTTTTAAAGAAAATTTTGCTCATTAAAAAATATTTAAGACTGGGTGTGGTGGTGCATACACAAAACCATGGGATTTGATTTGAGAGGCAGCTGTAGAAGGATCATAAGTTCAAGGCCGGCCTGGGCTAAATAGTGAGAACCTGTCTCAAAAAGAAGAAGAAATATGTCTGCTCCTGGACCATTAGGTATGAGACATTGAGAAGCTCTGGCTTGAGAATTTACCCTGCTACTAAGCATGACTCAGTGGTGATCATTATTTATTTACTGTTTCTTGTCTGTCCTAGTTTCATTTCTGTTGAGTGGTAATATACCCTGACAAACGGCAACATGGGGGAGAAAAGGGTCACAGCCCATCACTGAGGGGAAGTCAAGGCAGAGGCTCAAGCAGCTAGTCATATACTCACAGTCAAGAGCAAAGAGAGTAGACAGAGCTTTTCTTGCTTGCAGATTTTATGTAGATTTCCCTAATTTCTGGAGTTCAAGACCCCTGCCTAGGGTGTGGTGCCAGCCACAATGGCTAGATCAGTTAACAGTCAAGATAAGCCCTGTAGCTATTTGTTTTCTATTTTATCCTTTACTCTTTGGGAGCCCCACCACCCAGCTCCCAAATAAATGCACACACAGACTTATAAATCCCTCGCCTTAGCTTGGCTTGTTTCTTGCCAGCTTTTCTTAATTTATCCTGTCTACCTTTTGCCTCTGGGCTTTTACCTTTCTCTATTTCTGTTTCTTGCTATTGACCATTCAGCTCTTTATTAGACCAATCAGGTGTTTTAGACAGTCTAACACAGCTACACAGAGTTAAACAAATGCAACATAAAAGAATGCAACACATATTTATATTATTAAACAGTTGTTTAACAGCATAAACAAATGTAACACATCTTAAAATAATGTTCTACAACAGTCCCCCATAGATATACCCACAGGCCAGTCTATGTAGACAATTCCTCACTTGGGACCTACTTCCCAAGTGACTCTGGGCTGTGGCAAGTGGACATTTCAACCTGACCAGCACACCTGTAGTGCACAGGGACTCTATGATCTATCTTAGAGAATCCAAGACAAGAAACACAACATAAAATAAAAGTAAAGAACAGAAGCACCTGCATAAGGGTGGTTTGCATCTCGCAGTGCCGCAGAAAGGCAAGTAGTGGAGAGACATGGCAGCACCCTTGCTACCACACAGTTGTGTCCCAAGTGGAGTCGCTCAGCCTGGCCATTCCTCAAGACAGCATAAAGCAGTTTTGCTCACAGTCTGCCCCTGGGAGTGGTGCACCACAACCACTTGCAGTGCTTGAGAGAAATGCAAGTTCCTGGTCCCATCTCTGACCTGCTAAGTTAGAAACTCTGAAGATGAAGCTCAACAATCTGTGACTTACCAAACCCTCCGGGTGATCATTTTGTTTTCTTCAGGTTAAAAAATGACTGACTACAGAAGGATCAAAGGTAAGGAGTTACCT
>NW_026074562.1:0-1599 GCF_014885135.2 Alexandromys fortis
ATAGCGGACAATGAGGCCTACTGAGACCTCAAGAACAATGGCAATGGGTTTTTGAGCCTACTGCACGTATTGGCTTTGTGGGAGCCTAGGCAGTTTGGATGCTCACCTTAGGAGACCTGGATGGAGGAGGGTGGTCCTTGGACTTCCCACAGGGCAGAGAACCCTGATTGCTCTTTGGGCTGATGGGGGAGGGGGAGGGAAAAGGGAGGCGGAGGTGGGGAAGAGACAGAAATCTTTAATAAATTAAAAAAAAAGATATGCTTAGGGAAGCATACAGAGCAATGCAAATTTGGAGCCCTAACAAGAATTTAGAATTTAGAATTCTTTCCCTGAATTCTAAACTGCTTGGAGGTCTACTGTGTGCATTTAATAAGATGCCTATTAGGATTTATATGAAACCTATGAAATTGTGTATCTCTAAACATGCTTCTCCGTGCATGAAGAATGGCTGACCAATAGATTTTAAAGTACGTCTAGAGGGGCTGGAGAGATGACTCAGCCATGAACAGGACTCCATGCTCTTGCAGAGGATGTGGGTTTGGTTTCTCTTACCCATTCTTACCCATTCATGGCTCATAATAGCTTGTAACTTCAGTCCCAGAACATGTCTTTTTCTTTTTTCCATGATCATATGGGTAGGGCATATATGTATGTGTGTGTGAATGTGTGTGTGTGTGTGTAAGAAAAGCACTCATACCTATAAAAGAAAATGAAAGAAATCTCTAAACCTAAAATAAAATGGCTTCTAGAGCTACTAGTCTGCTACTTGAGAATAGCACCAGACTCAAAGCTCTGGTTTCAGTAGCTCAGAACTTCTTCTTTGTTACCTGGGGTGAGGTTCTAATAAGATAGTTATTGAAGCATTAGCAATGCACAGCATTTTGTATAGAATGCATTTTCCTTTAGAACCAAGAGTTAGGGTTATTTTGCATTCCAGTAATTTGGAGCAAGATAGCTTCTGAACATGAAAAGCAGAATACATAGCAAAGGATGGACACTCATCTATCAACAGCACAAATGGCTCTCACACCTCAGCGCCCACAGGAGCACGTGTGTGTGCTGTGTCTATTGCCCCTGTGGATCACTGTCAGTTTATTTATTTTTTTTCTTCTCACTTTGAAAGCTTTCAGTTGGTATATGTGCTACTTCGTTTTTGGCAACTTGAGCCAAACTGAGCCTTATCTGGGAAGAGAGAACCTCAACTGAGAAATCTACTCAACCCGATTGACTTGAGGGCATGTCCGAGGGCTCATTTTCTTGAGCACATTCACACAGAAGAACCCAACCCACTGGGATGCTGAGCAGGTGAAGCAGGGCTGGGAATGAAAGGTAGCTGAGCAAGTAGAGGAAGCAAGCCAGCAAGCAGAATTCCTCCCATGCTTGCTTAACTTTCTGCTTTGGCTTCCTTTGAAAATGGTCCAGTAAGCCAAATAAATCCTTTCATACCCATATTGCCTCGGGTCTGTGTTTTATGACAGTAACACTAAGTAGGGCTGTGTTTCCCAAAGACATTTTCTATCACATCCAGCCTATACTTTGACCATGTCCACTCCTGTTTTGGTTTTTTTTTTTTTTTTTTTTTTTTTTTTTTTTTTTTTT
>NW_026074563.1:0-1595 GCF_014885135.2 Alexandromys fortis
CATCTGACTCAGCTTTCTATGCTGTCTGCATTTTCTAATAAATAAATGTCATTTATCTGAATACTGGAATTTGGACATTTTATTTTACACATAGCTATTTTCATTTTATGTAGAGGTTAGGAAGGAAATCAGACTGATTGGTAAGATTTTGGCAAAGTTGTCTATGTCTTTATGACTGCCTATATTTCCTCATTTCCCCATCATTATAATAATCAGAAAACAGTAACCACTGCTTACAAAATGCTATTTAGAAACAATATCTTACCGGAGGAGGAAGTTTTCCTTCAGTTAGAAGTAAAGTATCCCCAGAACATATCATGAGCTCCTTCAGTGTTGCATCCTGGGAACATAGAGATTCTTTTTGTCACTTACGACTTCTGAAAGGGACCAAGAGACCACTGGATCTTTTAAAGTGCCATGCTTCTGTCACCTACTCAGAGGTAAACAGTGGGGCAGACACTGAGGACAAAGGAGATAAAACGGACTATAAACTGTGGGTAAGAACCAGAAGGACCATGAAAGATCTGAGGAAAGAGAATGATTTGTGGAATGTGAACTATAAGTGATTGTGGGAAAGGGTTGGATTTGGAAAACAAGAGGAAATAAGAGGAAGACGTTTTTTATGAAAAAAAAAAAAAAGAACAAAGGCAAAGTCAGGGCTGACAACAGTGGCCTATTTGGGTTAAGAGCTGAGAGATGGGAGGGAGTGGACAGGACCAAGTGACAAGCAGCTGGAGTGAAGTACAGGAGTGGACATTGCCTGAGGTGTGGGACAGAAACAGAGCCTCAAAGATGGTTTGCTCACTGTGTATGATGCGGTAGGGACACCTGCTGGGCCAGGGAAACTGTTGAAGTAATTTAGTTAAGAGGAAAGAAAAGCTTCAAGTGGCAGTCTGGTGGTGAAAGGGGGCAAGGAGAGAGTAAAAAGGCCAGCAGGCTTTGAAGGCCAGGACTAAATCTGAGAAAACGAAAGACAGTACGAAGACAAGGACGGAGAAGAGATCGTACAGCTTGGAAGGGGGCTGCTTTGAGGCAATGCATTTGCTTTGAGAATAACTGTTTGACACAGATTTGGGAACTGATTATGAAGAAAATATCCAGGCATGATGGTAAATGCCTGCAATCCCAGCACTCGGAGGGGGGGGGCAGAGACAGGAGGATGGAAGCTTGAGGCCAGACTGGGGTATGTAGTAATACACTGTCTGGAAAAACAACAATAGTAAAGTGAAGAGACTACCTAATTTTAAACCTCAGGATTCTCTGAGGCCTGCTTCTTCTGTCATCCAACTCCTCCAAGAATCAAGAACAGGTTCAGTGGACTTTACAAACTGGTAAAGGGTGCCCCAGTGGAAGCCCCAATATGCTTGCTTAAAAATGTTTTACTGTAAAACTACTGATGATTCCTAGACAGTGGGAAGGCATGCAAAGGGACTGTGCCAACCACAAGACAGAAGGAAGGCTGGCAGAGGGATAGCACTGACCACAGCTATCTAAGATGTCACAGAGCTTCATTTGGCCACCTGCTAAGAATGTGGGTGAGGAGGTCTGATGCAATTTAAGACCAACAAATGGACTAATTGGATTCCAAATACGTA
>NW_026074564.1:0-1561 GCF_014885135.2 Alexandromys fortis
TATCTATTTCCTCTTCGTGAACACTGGTTTATAGTGAAGCCACTTGCCCTAATATACACAAATACACACAAACATTTGCGTTTTTCATTCCCCCTCTGCTTCCTCTTCCTACATCATTAAAAGAACCTGAAAAGAGCCCGTACCTATTTAGGCATTTGTGAATTCTTTTCTTTCGATGGATTTTTTTTTTTAAGTTTTGGAGTTTTATTCATCTTAACTCTCTTGCCAAATACAATCAGTTTCTGTTAAAAGTTGCTGATTTTCCTCTGTGTAGAGAGCAACATCCCTCAGAAAGAGCCTACAAGGACTGCTCTAACATTAGTTCCAAATGTGACTCCCCTGAGTCCTGGCTTCCTCAGCTCTGAGGATTGGCACACTTCGTCTTTGTGCTATGGTTGTCTCAGTGGAGTGCTCTAGTTATGGCTGTGTGTTTATGTGCATGCTCATGCTGTTTTACTCTTGTGTTTCCATGATGCTGATGCTGGTTATTATATTTTTAACTAATGGAATTTTACTGTATTTTTTTTTACCCTGAAGCTATTTAAACCAAACATACAATTTGGGAAACCTAATGAATAAATAAATATATAAATATAGAGCCCTGGAGGAAATGTAGCAACTGATAGTAGAATTTATCTCAATATTTAAGTGAATCTGCTGCGACTAAACATTTGCAGTTGGAAGACTAGCAAATCTACAAAAAACATAGAGGAATTGCAATTACACACACACACACATATACACACACATTTGGTTTGGTAAGTATGCTAAAGTCTTCTTTACTCTCAGAGGAAAGAGAATATAGGGTTGGAAATATGGTGAATTATTTAAAATTTGAGTCCAATCTGGAGAATTATTTTTATTGCTTTTTTAATGACTTCTATGCCTTAGCTTGGTATCTGTTGTTCACTGCTTTGAAAATTATATAGCACTATGCTTACCAAGCATCAAGTCTCTTGCAGTTTATGCATCACATATCATTCTGTCTGGTCCACCTTTCTTTCTAGATCTTTGTTTACCCATTATTACTAAATATTCCTTTGTGGATGGAGACATTTGTTTAAGACTTTCTTTCCAGATATTTTTATCAATCACAGATACCAGCCCACAGCAAATTTGTGGCCTCACCCTACTTATAAATAGATGGAGAAAGCCTTAGCTGTTCATACATCAGGGAGCTTAAATTTCCCCTAAGAATATTGGGACATTTTTTGGGGGGGGGGTTACAAACTTTATAACTCAAATCTCTCTCTCTCTCTCTCTCTCTCTCTCTCTCTCTCTCTCTCTCTCTCTCTCTCTCCTCTCTCCATCCTTCCTCCCTCCATCTGTTTCTCCTCCCTGCCCTAATGCGTATTCACCTTTCACCATGACTTGGTGACTGATGGAAGGCCAAGGTCTAGTGGATTTGCCTGGTCATCATCTTACTGTATTCCCTTTACATCCCTTCTTTCCTCTTCACCTTCACATGCTTCCAAAACACAGGTTTGATACTTTGTTTAAAAGCAAAACAAGTACCTTTTTTATTGTTTTATTGCATTATACATTTTTCTTCATTCCCTTC
>NW_026074565.1:0-1600 GCF_014885135.2 Alexandromys fortis
GTGTGTGTGTACACTCAACAGTGTATGCTACATGAGCGTGTGCACTCAACAGTGTGTGCTGTCTTCCATCGTGAAGGTTCCAGTGTTGTGGATAATGAGGCCGTCAGCCGCACTGATTCCCCAGCGCACTGAACGGTTCACACAGCTTCTCCTTTGCTCCCTGAGCTCTGGTCCACAGTCTGGCTACTGAATGCCTTGAGCTGGATGCATTTCAGAATTCTGAACTCCACTATCACACATTAGGTAATCACTGAAATGAGATTTGGGTAGCACCTGCAATGAATACTTCTGTAGAAAAATAGCCAGATGAAATGAGATAAAACCAGAAATCATCTCACCCAGGTTTAGGACTGGCAATTCCACTAAACAAATTTTGCATCATGCTTATGAAAAAAATAAAGATTTTCAGAGCTGTGAAATTGAGGTTGTAAATATTATGGAGAGTTGGTTATTGAGGAAATCCACTTTCAAGGTCCTTCTTCCAGCAGAAATGAAACAAAACTCACAATATAGAGAACCTTAAAAAATAAAGTAGCATGTTCAGCAGGTCCATGAGACACTCCCTCTACTTCTTGTCACGTCCATAAAATTATATCAAAATTTAAACTCTACCTCCCAGGTATAAAGCATCAAGAAAAATAGGAAGAGTGGGAGGGAATCAAAGCAAATCTGAACATGCTTCAGATCTCTCCACATTGTAGCTCTGACCTATATTTACAGGAAAGATGATTGTTCATTTCAATAATCTCTCAGGAGCTAAAATTTCAATATGCATTCAGGAGTTTGGACAAATAAAAAGTGATAAGCTAGAGAAATCATCTTGAACAAACACGAAGACAAAACGACATGGAAAGTAAACACACTCTACCAGCTCCTGTTGTCGGGCAATCCAAAGCCAGAAACCTGGCTGATGAGTTCTTACCTTCAGAAGGGCTGTGGCAGCCACTGTTCCAGGAAGGGGTTGTGAAAGGAGCATGCATTGTGGTCAAAAGACCTGGGCATCACTGTCCTCTGTGCCACACTTGTTGTGTGAGCTTTAGCTGCATGGCACATTCATCTCTTCCATGTAAGACAGCTAGTGACCTTACATCTGCATCATAAGATTGCCGAGACTCACATAAGAAAATCCTTCCATGCTCCCAGCTGTGCACAGATGCCGGTGCTTCTGCTCTGGCCACGCCTTTTCCACCCATCTGTCCTCTACACAGCCATACAGAAACCACGTCCAAAGTTCACTGGGCTTGTCCCATCTTTAAGTGCATTCTGCTCTTTTAAAGTACCCAGGATAGGGGCTGGAGAGATGGCTCAGTGGTTAAGAGCATTGCCTGCTCTTCCAAAGGTCCTGAGTTCAATTCCCAGCAACCACATGGTGGCTCACAACCATCTGTGATGAGGTCTGGTGCCCTCTTCTGGCCTGCAGGCAGACACACAGACAGAATACTGTATACATAATAAATAAATAATTAAAAAAAAGATAGGGATATATGAGCTTTCTACTTGGTTAATATAGTGGGCACACCTGCATTTAATGTAATTGTGTCTAGTCTAAGATACATATTTACACATGTTGTATTTGTACCACATAAAAACTAATAAATCC
>NW_026074566.1:0-1601 GCF_014885135.2 Alexandromys fortis
CTTCTTCTTCTTCTTCTTCTTCTTCTTCTTCTCCTCCTCCTCCTCCTCCTCCTCCTCCTCCTCCTCCTCCTCCTCCTCCTCTTCCTCCTCCTCCTCCTCTGCTTCTGCTTCTGCTTTGGTTTTCTTTTGTTTTAAGATAGAGTCTCACTAAACAGACCAGGTTAACCTCAAACTTGCCATCCTCCTGCTTCGGCCTCCTCGGTCCTATAGCAAGCCCCTGTACCTAGCTCTGAATGCTGTGTTTCTAAAACTTGAGATGAGGAAATGATTTGCCGTGTTGATCTCTATGAGCAAAAGCTGTAAAGAAATCAAACGAATAAAAGCATTTGTTATTTTAAAGATAATTTACTGAGGTATAATTTGCATACAATGAAATCCATAAATCTCAAGTCCATAGTCTAATGGGTCTTGGCAACTGTATACAGGAAATTTGCTTCCTATCATGGAGCTTTGCCTTGCCTAAACTTTCCTGCAAGAGTTTCCACCCACCATGTGGTCTGCCTCTGAATTTATCCACACTGTGGAATGTACTGATACACAACCAATCATGGGGTGCCCAGACCCAGTGGATACATCCACAATACAAGCCCTGCACCTAAGCTAGGGAACATGGTGGAAAAGAAGGTGGGAAGGATGTTAAGAACCAGAGGACCGGGAAATCTATCCTGAGACTGTGTCTCCTAAAAATAACAGAGGATCTTCACACCTGATACCTCAACAATATGGCTGCCTAAACAAGACCTGAGCAAGTCCAACACCAATAGAAAGGCTAACACAGATGGGCAAACGTCATGGGCCCCACTCCAGACAAAGAACAAAGAACTACAGGTGCCAGTGAATGCCGAGAATAGGAGAGGCCATCTTTCCTGGGGAGGAGGCTGGTTATCCAACACCAAGTGGTCAGCCCTGGAATGGTGTACATGTTAGCAACTGTGAGCAGACTGAGCAGGTTGTATTTGTACATTTATTGGTGTGTGTGGTGTACATGTGTAATAACAAAGAAAAAGAGGCCAGGATTTTGAGAGGGATTGAAAAAGGACAAGGAAGGATCTGGAGGAAGGAAAGGGAATGAGAAGAGATTATATCTTTACATGTTAATAAGAAAGAAAAGGGGAGAAAGAAAGAAAGAAAGAAAGAAAGAAAGAAAGAAAGAAAAAGAAAGAAAGAAAGAAAAGAAAGAAAGGAAGAAAGAAAGAAAGAGAAAGGAACATTTTTTTTTAAAAAGCAGCAAACCTTGGCCAACTAGAGTCTTGTTCTTGGTCCCCACAAAAGTGAGATACTCGGGGTCACCCAGAAGACAGGAGGTTTGGTGGACCAAAGGGAGAAAACTTTCTGTGAGGATCATTTCAGGCTCGAAAGAGTGCATTCACTCATTATTGTTTATTGCTACAATAAATTATCATCCATTTTTAAAAATTGTCTGGGGGCCTAGAGGAATAACTCAGTAGTTGAAAGTGCATATGACTCTTGCAGAAGACCTGAGTTGTTTCCTGCACTGTTTGTGACTCCAGCCCCAGGGCATCTGGAGCTGTTTTTTGGGCTCTAAGGGTAATGCATACACATGCACACATTTGTGTGCTGTATGAGGAAGGCCGAGGTTG
>NW_026074567.1:0-1596 GCF_014885135.2 Alexandromys fortis
AGAGACAGGCAAATCCTGAAAGCTCATTGGCCAGACAACCAGTCTGAATCCCTGTGTTTCCAGTTCAGCAAGAGATCCTGTCTCAAAGGAATAAGGTGGAGAGCCACAGGGGCAGACACCTTCCATCCTTCCTTGGCCTCCACACAAGAGAGGAAGATAAGATAGTCTGTCCTCCTCTGCTCTTTGTTTACACCTGCGTGAACATATGTAAATGTATGCAACACACAGAGACATGCACATGGGCCAACATGAACACACACACACACATGGAATCACATACCAGTCTCATCCAAGGACCACTCAAGGAACAGAAGGTTCACTCAAGTTCACCGAGATCACACAAGTCTAACAAAGAGTAAGATGCCAAATTCCTGTCCCTAGACAAGGCCTTCTGTGTAAGGGGCTCCCTGGAGGTGGCTCTACTATTACTCCACAGACTCTCTACTCCTAGGAACCCAGGTAAAACTCTCTCTTCCTCCTTCCCTCCCGCCCCCCTCTGTGTGTGTGTGTCTGTATGTGTGTGTGTGCACACGCACATGCCTGTCTTGTCTGTCACCTCCCTTTCCGCCCTCTCCTTTCCTTTTTCTCTCTGTTTCTTTCTGTTTGTCTCACTCAGCCACCAAAGCTATCCTGGAAGTCTCTATGTAGTCCAGGCTGCCCGGGATCCTGTGGCAGTTCCCCTGTCCCCATGTCTCAAGTACAGGGATTGTAGGTGTATACCACCACACTCCACTGACATTTCTAGAACGTGGCGACACTTGTCTCCAGCTGCCCAAAGTTTTGAGGCTTGTACTGAAATTCCAAGGTGGTGGAGCCCCAGCGCACCTCTCTTCTATATACAATTACATTTCCTTGATATGGCAGTGCTACACATCCTAATCAGCGCTGCCAACAGAACTCAGCACGGTGATGACGGTGTTCTCAGTGTGGATGCCAGCGGGACTCAGCACAGTGACTAGTGTTCTCAGTGTGCACTGTGCACACCAGAGCCCTGTGAGCTCTTGAAGTGTAGCCAGCAACACTGAAAATTTATATCATGTTACCAATCTTAATTAATACATGTTTATTCTTCTTAGGTAACTCTTATCATCCAATAGGTGCATGATTTATTCTTCAATTAGTTGTTCCTCTATCTCAGTTACAACATAAGATTGACGAAGACATAGATTTTGTCTTTCTCTAAGGCAGTGCTTCTCAATCTCCCCAACCACAAAACTGTTTTCGTTGCTACTTCATAACTATAATTTTGCTTCTCCACCTGCCTCTCCTCCACCTGTTCCCACAGGCCGCTCTGCCAGGCTCTTTGATGTTACATTTCTCCAAGGAGATGCAGGATTTCTAACTCGGTAGAGACCTGTGTCTCAAATTACATATCAGAGGAACTAGGGAGAAGGTTCAGCATGTTAAGAGTGCTTGCTTTGCACGCATGAGGATCTGAGTTCAAATCCCAAGCATTCACATAAAGTGCTAGGCATAACTCTGCATGCCTGCAAGAGGAGGAAGGGCAGAGACAGGCAAATCCTGAAAGCTCATTGGCCAGACAACCAGTCTGAATCCCTGTGTTTCCAGTTCAGCAAGAGATCCTGTCTCAAAGGA
>NW_026074568.1:0-1552 GCF_014885135.2 Alexandromys fortis
ACATAATAAATAAATATTAAAAAAAAAAAAAAACACTCTTGGCTGGCGGTGGTGGTGCACGCCTTTAATCCCAGCACTGGGAGGCAGTGGCGGGCAGATCTCAGTGCGTTTGAGGCCAGCCTGGTCTACAAAGTGAGTTCCAGGACAGCGTGGACTGATACACAGAGAAACCCTGTCTAGAAAAACAAAACATAAAACAAAAAGAACCCCACCCTTTTGTGACGGCTCCTGGGTTAAGAGCACTCGCCGCTCTTCCAGAGGACTCTGGTTCAGTTCCTGGCACCAGCAAGGAGGCTCACAACTATCTGTAATTTCAGTTCCAGGGGTTCCAACACCCTCTTCAAGTTCCAACAAGCACCAGGCATGCATTTCATACACACAGGAAAGCAAAATACTCAGACACGTAAAACATAAAAATGATTCTAAAAACAAAATGAAGCAGAGATGACCCCGCCTCCATCTGCACAGTGGAGAATCAACCTAAGAGCTGCCAGGACACTCAGCAGGGACAGGTCTGCTGCCGCGAGGCTGAGTGTAAGCCTTGGGACACACAGAGAAGTGGGAGGGAGAAAACCAATGCTGAGCAATAATTCATTTATTTGGTTGGGCTTTTTTGAGACAGGGTTTCTCTGTGTAGTCCTGGCTGTCCTGGCCTTGAACTCAGAGATCCTGCCTCTGCCACTGAGAGCTGGGGTTAAAGGCCTGTGCCAACACTGCCTGGAATTTTTTCTTTCTTTCTTTTTTTAATTTTTTTATTTATTTGGTTTTTCGAGACAGGGTTTCTCTGTAGCTTTGGAGCCTGTCCTGGAACTAGCTGGCCTCGAACTCACAGAGATCCATCCACCTGCCTCTGCCTCCCGAGTGCTGGGATTAAAGGCGTGCCCCACCACCACCTGGCTGCCTGGCATTTCTTTATTTTATTTTTTAATGGATCTCCTTCCATATTTCTTTAGTACTTCAGGAACATGTCGCTGTGCCCAGCTTAACAACAGGTACATTTTAACCAATTGGTGTGGTAGTGGCTCATACCGATAATCCCAACGCTTGGGAGGTAGAAGCAGGAGAATTTCCATGAATCTGAGGCCAGCCTTACTTACATGACTTCCAAGCTAGCCTGGGCTTCAGTGTGAGCCCTTTAAACAGTTTTATTTTAAAAATTAAAAGGAAAAATAAAAAGAAAGAAGGGAGGAAGGGAAGAAGGCAGGCTTATGTACTATAAACATATTCAATTTTTATTAATTAAATAAAAATAATGGGAAAGTAATCCAACAGTAACAACTGTAGCAACATATGTTTCCTGACTTCTAGAAGAATTCTGAACCGAGGCAGGAATCCCAGAGTAAGAAACTAGGGGGGTGCTGCATGGGAGTGGGAAGAGCCCCTTCTAGGGCAGATGGGAGCCAAGGGGTCACCGCAAAGTGTAGAGAGCTGCGTGGAGCCGCACCTGATGGCGATAATTAACTCCTGGTGTGGCTAGGGCCTGACTGCTGGCGTATGCGTGGACCTATGGGCAGTGCCCACCTGGCAATCCGGGGTTGGAGGCCCAGGCCTA
>NW_026074569.1:0-1537 GCF_014885135.2 Alexandromys fortis
GAGGGGGTGGCAGAAGGTGGGGGTGGCAGAAAGTGGGGGTGGCTGAGGGGGTGGCAGAAGGTGATGGTAGCTGAGGGAGTGGCAGAAGGTGGTGGTAATGACCAGAAATGTGGGGTCAGGACACAGCTTTCATTCTCGGGACACAGGAAACCCCCACCTCCCCCAACTTGCATCTCTAGAGGATAATCCTGCCTGCTGTACCCAGCACAGAAGGAAAGGGAGGAGAACAGGGAATGGTCCAGCAGCCTCCAGGGTTGGAGAAGGTGCTGGAGTCCCAGTGCATGCAGGGCAAGGTTGTCGGAGTCTGAAATTGTGCAGAGCTGGATCCCCAGGGTGTCCCTGGCAGGAGTGCAGAGCATGAAAGAGCAAAGTCAGACATGACTCGAAATAGTTTTCTGAGGAGACTGGACATTTAGGATATAGTCTTTCATCATAACAGCCTTCACAAGTACATGTCCCCTGATAGTCCAAACATCCACAGACAAGTCTAGACTAGTGACCTGCTGGAGGAGGGGACTCCCAAAGACCTCAGGCTCTCTCCCATGCTTTGCTGTATTTTCCTCTTAACACCTCGGTGGTTTGCAGGAGGAGGAAACACTGATGAGAAGATGAATTCAAAGCACCCAACCTTGCATTTTACTATGATTACTTAGTTTTATTTCTAGCTCTAATAAATGTGCATAACTGTATGTGTGCATATCTGTATGTGTGCAAACAGGATGTGCATAACTGTATATGTGCAAACGGAATGTGCATAACTGTATATGTGCAAATGGAATGTGCATAACTGTATATGTGCAAACGAAATGTGCATAACTGTATATGTGCAAATAGAATGTACATAACTGTATATGCACATAACTGTATATGTGAATAACTGTATATGTGCAAACAGAATTGCATAACTGTATGTGTACATAACTGCATGTGTGCAAACAGAATGGGGACTCACTGAACATGACATACCAGCTCTTCCACTGTAGCAGGACCCTTCGATCTCAGACGAAGAGTCCCTCTTGCAGTACCAATTTTTTCTATCGATGACTTTCCAGCTTTGGTCCGTGGTCCTATTTCTGTAGAGACACGTGAATAGGAAAGGCATGAGCTCAGATCAAATTCCAACGGACTGTGAGAAAGTGGAGTTGTCTCCTTCAGGAAACAAGGCACAGTTGTGGAAGGTTTGATATGAAGCGTGCCTTCCACGGAATTACCTAAAACACAGCGCGCCCACCTGCCTCCATTATTCTCAGATGGGAGTGGCTAGGGACAGTCGGATCTACTAAGCAAGAGCACACAGTGAGAAGGGCTGGAAGCTTCAGGGATGAAACCATAGGAGTTGACTTTATTCTCAGAGTCAAAAAGGTGTGAGTGGCCAGAAGGCAGTCAAGAAATCGCATCTGGGGCTGGAGAGATGGCTCAGAGGTTAAGAGCACTGACTGCTCTTCCAGAGGTCCTGAGTTCAATTCCCAGCAACCACATGATGGCTCACAACCATCTGTAATGAGATCTGGCACCCTCTTCTGGTGTGTGGGAAGCA
>NW_026074570.1:0-1598 GCF_014885135.2 Alexandromys fortis
GGCCCTTGCCCTTGTTTTTTTTTTTTTTTTTGTTTGTTTGTTTGTTTTTGTTTTTGTTTTATTTTGTTGAGAAAAGCTTTCCTTATATAGTTCAAACTGTGCTGAACTTGGCATCCTTTAGCCCCATTTCCCACACTTTGGGATCACAGGTGTGCACCACTGTGGCTAAAGCTGATGTCATAACCACCCACAGTGAAATAAACCACTAGTACTGCAGCCTTGGTCGGATTTCATGGCATGTTGCTGTTCGCACGCTCGTTCTTCTGGCTTAGTTTTACAAATCCCAGGCAGACTTCAAACCTACACTGTCCAACGAAGACTTTGAACATCATCCTGCCTCAGCCTTTGGAATTCTGGGATTCCAGATTGTCATCACATCCTCCTTACCTTTTCTTTGGGGACAGAGTCTCATGCAGCCCGGGCTGACCTCAAAGTTGCTATGTAGCCGAGGTAGGCTAGCCTTAAGCTGGTGGTCTTCCTGCCTCTGCCTCCCGAGTGCTGGGATTACAGGTGTGCACCATTACAGTGTTCTCTCTCCCTCACACAGTACTAGAGATGGACCCCAAGGCTATGCCAGCTAACTGAGCAGTCTGCCCCTGGGCATCTGTGGGGACTATCTCTGGTAAGCTCTGGGGTACACTATTCCGTGCGTGAGACCTCCACTCCCCCTCAGCTCCTCGCTCACTAAACAGTTTAAACCAGAGTATTTATACCATAGGAATTGGTATAAATGGCCAGATGGATCAGGGTCACCCCAGGGATGGCTGAGCACAGCAAGCATGACCCACGCCTCGCCTGGATCTCACCTGTGTGAAGCCAGCTCTGCCAGGCAAGTGGGTCCTGCTTCCCAAGTGGCAGCGTAGAAACCAGGCAGTCTCAGCTGGTGATAGCATGCTTGCTCTCCAGAAGCGGAGGCAGGAGGATCAGAAAGTGCAAGGTCATCCCCGGTTATACGGTGATGTCAGTGGAGCTACCTGAGATCCTATCTTAAAAAAGAAAGAAAGAAAGAAAGAAAGAAAGAAAGAAAGAAAGAAAGAAAGAAAGAAAGAAAAGAGGTGAACAGCAAATAGCTAGGCAGGAGGAAGGATAAACAGGGCTGGCAGAAAGAGAAAATACATAAGAGGAGAAATCTGGGAAGAGAGATTGCGGAGTAAAAGAAGAAGGAGCGGAGGACATGGGGGCCAGCCACTCCGCTACACAGCAGTCCACAGAGTAAGAAGTAAAGAAAAGTACACAGAATAGAGAAAGCTAAAAGCCCCAAGACAAAAGGTAGATAGGCTAGTTTAAGAAAAGTTGGCTAGAAATAAGCCAAGCTAAGGCTGGGCATTCATAAGTAAGAATAAGTCTCCATGAAACTTATTTGGGAGCTGGGTGGTGGGACCCCCAAATAGCAAAGAGTAAAGAAAACAACCAACTACAAACAAAAGGCTTTACCTTGGTGGATGGTGGTAGTGCACGCCTTTTTAATCCCAGCACTCAGGAGGCAGAGACAGGTGCATCTCTGTGAGTTTGAGGCCAGCCTGGTCTAGAGAGCGAGTTCCAAGACAAGCTCCAAAGCTACAGAGACACCCTGTCTTGAAAAAAAAAAAAAAAAAAAA
>NW_026074571.1:0-1602 GCF_014885135.2 Alexandromys fortis
GAAGGCCACCCCAAGTCATAAATATACACCCCATTTCCTGGCTCCTTGCTAGAAAAAAGCAGCAAGAGGTGTGTTCTCTCTCTGTGTGTCACTCTCTCTGTTTCTGCTCTTTTTTCTTTTTCTTTTTTGGTTTCTCTGTGGCTTTGGAGCCTGTCCTGGAACTAGCTATGTAGACCAGGCTGGTCTCGAACTCACAGAGATCCGCCTGCCTCTGCCTCCCGAGTGCTGGGATTAAAGGCGTGCGCCACCATCTCCCGGCTTCTGTTCTTTTTTCTTATCTTCTTATCCTTCCTATAAACCAGTTTATACCAGCTCCTGAAAGCCTATTTCTACATTTTCAGGACTTTCAGGAGCTATCTGTTGAACACAGCCATTATAAAACATCACCTTTGTCTTTCTTCTGGGTTTGCTTGCTTGCTTTTTTATTTAGGCCTAGGGATGAACTCAGGGCCTCTCACATGGTAGAGAAAGTGCTTCACCACTGAGCCACACCTCAGCTCTGGCTGTCTTTTCAAACTTGCCTCTGTCGTGTTTATCTCCAGAAAGGGCAGAGTTCCTCATTATTCAGAATAATAAAAATAGAAGTAGCAGATGGCTCGGTTGGGAGGACAGGAGTTTGGATCGGCAGCAACGACAGAAAAGTCAGGCCAGCATGGCAACTGTCTCATCCCAAGCAAGCTGGCTCTGTTACCTAGACTCAGTGAGCTCTGGGGTTCAGAGACTGAGCTTCAATAAAATAAAGCAGACAGTGATCAAGTAAGACACCCTATTACACACACACACACTCACATACACACACACCTTTGTAGAACTATTAAGAAGGTAACTTACAGGACTGCAGAGAAGGGTGAATCTTCCAGATTTCCAGAGGACCTGAGTTCAATTCCCAGGACTAGCATCTAGTAGCTCATATCTGCCTGTAACACTGGCTCTAGAGGATCCAATGCCCTCTTCCAACTTTGAGAAACTCCACAGACACATATAAAAATAAGTCTTTAAAACCAAATCTTTACAAAAGATTCCGGTCCCTGAGCTCTGGCCTCTTCTCTATAAGATATGTGCGCATCTTCCCCCAACCCCGTCTCCAGGGCCATCACATTGGTAACTTAAAATCCACTTATGGCCATTGCATTTATGCTTGCAGCTATATTTATAGAGCAGAAGCACACCCCTCTCCCTGAAGAGTGGGTGACTCTTTACCATTTTCATCACTAACCATGAATCCCTCCCAGTGCTTCTTATACCCCGCCACCCTGGTCATGTAGGCTAGGCCGGGTAGGCCAGAAGTCACAAGTTGCCACACCTAGTTCCCTGGATAGCTGGAATGTGAGGCGGGTTCCTCTAACAGATTAACAGTTAATTGGGTGAGGGGCGTTCTGTCAATAGAACATAATTATGGGTGTGAGGTTCCCTGCAGACTCCCCAGGATGATGGTTCCTGTAATGATTGGGGGGAAATGGCTCCTGACATATTCCCCCTTTCTTATATAAAGGCAAGCAGTTATTAAGTTGTGAGCCACTATGTGGTTGCTGGGAATTGAACTCAGGACCTCTGGAATAGCAGGCAATGCTCTTAACCGCTGAGCCATCTCTCCAGCCCCCC
>NW_026074572.1:0-1548 GCF_014885135.2 Alexandromys fortis
GGAGCTCTATGGGAGTGGGGCAGAGCTCTATGGGAGCAGGGTGGAGCTCTATGGGAATGAAGTATGGCTCTATGAAATCAGGGTGTCGTTCTATGGGTGGGGTGTAGTTCAGTGGTAGAGGGCTTATAACACAAGGCCCTAAAACGTTTAGTCTCTATATTTATTTTTTTCATTTATCTTCTTTTAAAAATTTTATTTCGTTTTTGATACAAGGTCTCATCCTGTAGCCCTTTTGGTCTGAACCTGCAGACCAGGCTGGCCTTGAACTCACAGAGATTTGCCTGCCTCTGTTTCCCAAGTGCTGGGATTAAAAGTGTGTTCCACCATGCCTGGATAACAAGTATCTTTTATGATTAGGCAAAATCAATTTATGGCAACAGAAATTCCACAAGCAGTGATGACGTGCAGAGGGTTGTGAGCAGGGGCACGAGGGGCCTTTCTGAAGACCCTGGTCACAGGGGTGTAGTTCGTGTGATATTTCACTGAGATGACTTCTGTATGTAATAACATGCATGTGGCACCATAGAAAGATGTCTTTGTCCCCATTCTTGGCACGGAGCTCCTGCAACCCTTGCATTTCCTGAGTGCTCTGCTTCATGAAGCTATTCTTACGGCCTCGGCCCGTGGTCAGAGGCTTGGAACTGGCAGCATGAGCTCGCCTCGAGCGTCGCAGTCGCTAACGGGCAGTAACTTAGTCATGTTCACAGAATGGAACCCCACAAACTCCTCTAACGCCAAGGTTCAAACATCTCTCAGGTTGCTGAGTGCAGTGTACTCACGCTGCCCATTCCCCTTGCCCCGCACTTTAGTAAATGTGAGTGGAGTGGTTTCCCGAGCTCGCATACAGCTCTAACAAGCAACCACACCTAGAGGGCTGTGGCTGGCCTCTAAGTGGGCAGTCCTGTGAGACTGGGCCTCAGTTCGTGAGTCTACACTAGGTGGACAGACACCAGCAGAACTGAGGGAGCTGTTCAGCATCTGGCCAGCTAGCGCCCAGAGGAGCAGAGCAGAGGAAAATATAAAACACTGTATGACTGCTGTAAAAGTCCACCAGGCGGTTTAAACCAAAACAAAATTCTGATAGATTACCTACTTACTTATTTATTTTTTGTTTTTGAGACAGGGTTACTCTGTATAGCTTAAAATTATGAGACATTATTAAGATACAAGTTTAAACATGAGTTCTAAAAGTAATGAGAAATGTTAGCATTTATAAACTTAGTTGGGAAAGAACTTTCTAAACATAACATCAAAGGCAAAAATCACTGGTAGCTTAATTACATAAAAATTAAAACAGTAACTATAAGGGAGGCTAGCATCCTGGAATCGGCACAGAACACACCCAGATACCAAAGTCTCAGCACAAAGGAGATTTATTACTCGGGAGGGGAAGGGATGGAGGTGGGGCAGGGAGTGTGACTGCAAAAGCAGCAGCAGCAGCAAGCACTAGCAAGCTAGCAAGAAAAAGCAGGTTTGTTTTGTTTTGTTTCCAGGAGTAGTTTTTTTTAAATTTTTATTTATTTATTAAGATTTCTGTCTCTTCCCCAC
>NW_026074573.1:0-1601 GCF_014885135.2 Alexandromys fortis
ACAGGGTTTCTCTATAGCTTTTTGGTTCCTGTCCTGGAACTAGCTCTTGTAGACCAGGCTGGCCTCGAACTCACAGAGATCCGCCTGCCTCTGCCTCCCGAGTGCTGGGATTAAAGGCGTGTACCACCACTGCCCGGCTTGTTCTGCCATTTTTTATTTGTTTATTTTTGGGTCTCATTATGTAGCTCTGGCTATCCTGAATAGATCAGGCTGCCTCCAAAGTGCTGGGATTAAAGGTGTGTTCCTCCACTGGCCGGCGGCTGCCTCTGAACTTTTTACAGTTGAATTAAAGAACCAAATATAGAGAAAAATTATGATAGCGTAGTAGCAAATGCACATCATTGTTATTCTGGAATGCTATGAAAAGATAGACAGAAGTGACTTTTATTTATCTTTTAAACGAGGCAGAGGTAGGTGGGTCTCTGTTTTGAGATCAAGGCCAGCCTGATCTACTTAATGAGTTCCAGGACAACCAGGGCTACAGAGAGACCTTATTTCAAAATTAAAATAAATAGGCTAGGCAGTTGTGCCACACATGGGAGGCAGAGGCAGGTAGATCTCTGTGAGTGCAAGGCCAGCCAAGGCTACACAGTGAAACCCTGTTTTGAAGAACAAAGTGGGGAAAAACAGTCAAAAAATAAAATCAATAGTAATGATAAAGTGCTGCTTGTTTTAACTTGGAGAATATAGCCAAAGATGTCAGAAATACTGGAGGCTTGCTCTATTGTTTCCTTGGCTTTATAACTTTGGACTACTTATTTAAGCTTCAGACAATTTCAAACAGTTAATCAAGCCTTTACACTCCTCATCTCAAAAATAAGGAATTAAAAGTAGATAAATAGCTAGGCTTGGTGGCACACACCCACAGTGCTGGAATTTAATAATTATATTGAATTCTCTCTTTTATCTCAGATATTACTTGTTTACCTTGTGAGCTTCACTGCCTTCTCTAGCCATTTTAGAAAGTTGTTTCTGATGCTGTCACTTGACGTGTCCTTGGCTCCAATAGAATGAACCATGGAATACAAAATAAAATTGCTTCTGGATTTTTTTTTTCTACTGGTTTCTCGAGACAGGGTTTTCTGTAGCTTTGGAGCCTGCCCTGAAACTCACTATGTAGACCAGGCTGGCCTCAAACTCACAGAGACCCACCTGCCTCTACCTCCGAGTGCTGGGCGTGCACCCCCATTGCCAGGCCTTCTTAAACCATTTTTATTTGTTTATTTTTATTTTTAATTCCTTTGGTTTTGTGTATGGGTGTTTTTGCCTGCATGTATGTCTGTGTACTATGTATTACTGGTTCCTGTAGAGGCCAGCAGTGGGCAAGCATCAAGTCCCCAGAACTGGAGTTACAGTGAATTGTAAATTATAAGACACCACGTGGGAGCTGGGGACTGACTCCAGGTCATTTTTATTTTTTTTTTAAAATATTTTATGGTTTATTTAACTTTATTTTATGTGCATTGGTGTGAATGTGTCAGATCCCCTGCAACTGGATCTTCAGACAGTTGTGAGCTGCCATGTGGGTGCTGGGAATTGAACCCGGGTCCTCTGGAAGAGCAGTCAGTGCTCTTAACCACTGAGCCATATCTCCAGCCCCT
>NW_026074574.1:0-1577 GCF_014885135.2 Alexandromys fortis
TATATATATATATATATATATATATACAGTTATATTTCTACACATACTTATCAGTTTTAAGTAATTAAAAACCCAAGCATTGGTTTCTGTCAATCATGTAGATACTTACACAATAATCATAAGCTAAACATTTGGGTACCCAATGGCCTGGTCAAGTTGACACATACGATTATGTACCACAACAACTCTTATTTTTAATTCACAGTAAAAGGGACTTGCTAAATCCCTTAAACTGTGTAATCATCAGTAAAATGGGAATCAGTAACCATTTCATGCAGGGTTGTTCTGTGGATTAATAGTTGCACTGTTTACAGCAGGCCTTTCTCTGTATGAGTTATATTGATCCTCATTCTCCTCCTCCTCCTCCTCCTCCTCCTCCTCCTCCTCCTCCTCCTCCTCCTCCTTCTTCTTTTTTCTAGACAGGGTTTCTCTGTAGCTTTGGAGCCTATCCTGGAACTAGCTCTGTAGACCAAGCTGGCCTCGAACTCACAGAGATCTGCCTGCCTCTGCCTCCCGAGAGCTGAGATTAAAGGCATGAGCCACCACCTCCCGGAAGGTCTAGCTTCTTATAGGCTAACACTTACATATTAATTTAACCTATCTCTATCAATCTGTGAATCATCACGAGTTCCTGGCCTACTGGCAAATTTTCTGCACATCTGTCTCCAGCAGCAGCTCTATGGCTTCTCCCTGACTCTGCCTCCTTTCTTCCAGCATACCATTAAGTTTTCCCCACCTACTCAAGTTCTTCCCCATCTAGAGGCCAAGGTAGTTTTTTTATTCATAAATGGTAATCACAGCATATAGAGGGAAATCCCATATCACAGTAGAATATTGTTTCTCAGAGATGCTCATCACCAAAGGATGAATTGACAGTTTTGCTGGGGTAAGAAGTAACATATATGTGTATTTGTAGATTTTTCTCTGTATCCTCAATGGTTTGAATTTTACTCAATAAGTTTATTGTTAAAAATTCTAAGGTAGTCAGGTGGTGGTTGCTGAAGCCTTTAATTCCAGTACCTGGACGGCAGAGGCAGGTGAATCTCTGTGAGTTTGAGGCCAACCTGGTCTACAAGAGCTAGTTCCAAGACAGGCTCCAAAGCTACAGAGAGATCCTGTCTTGAAAAACAAACACAAAACAAAAAAAAATCCCAAGAGAACAATTATATTTAAATAATTATATTGTGAAGTCTAAGATACTTATAAAGGTAGAAAACATATTCACACTTAACCTTTTCTTTTTTTTCAGTTCACTCTTTCTAACATTCATTGTATTACAGAATATATTTGCTAATACACACACACACACAAACACGCATGCAAAGTCTAGTAACCAGTCTATTACTTACTGGCAAACACAGGCTACATTAATGTAAACTCAGAGCAATGCCAATAGGGCAATATTGGGCATGATCTTTGGGGGGCCCTTGTTGCCAAGTTAAGAATGTCCACAGATATCTGAATCTAAGCCCTGAAGCAATTAGTGGCATCATATAAGTGGAAGGAAAGAGAGAGAGAGAGAGAGAGAGAGAGAGAGAGAGAGAGAGAGAGAGAGAGAGAGAGAGAGAGAGAGAGAG
>NW_026074575.1:0-1538 GCF_014885135.2 Alexandromys fortis
GGGGGAGAATTTCTGTTGTCGTCGAAGAAAAGTGTATCTGGCTCTTTAGTTAACTGGAAATTGCTCTTGTGTTTGGCTGATTCTTACTTCTTCACCCTTGATCTGACCTTGTAAGAGGCATTAAGTTAGACTCGTTTGAAGGACACATTGCCTATGATCTTTCAAACATGCTTATTTCTCCACACTCCCGCCCTGAGCCTTTACAAAAAATTACAGTGTTCATGGTTTTAATGTGTTCTGATTATATGACAGGCGCCTTCACCCAGGCTGCCTGCATGCGTTTCTTATACTTCCATGATTAATTCTGATTAGTGGTTTGGCTTTGTGGGGCCTCATGAATGACACCTTGAGATGAACCTAATAATACCTTGTTATATGGAAAACAGTCCCAAGAGAGGATAAGATTGTCCACTTGGGTTCAGTGCCGAACCTTCCTGTGTAGAGTACTTGGATATCCTGACCTGTTCGTGACTTAGGAGCAGGCATCCAGTGTGTATGGTAATCACAGTGATCATTATTTAAAGGTTCATTTCAGAAACGGCAATGTTTTGTGGCACCTGATGAAATTGCCTTTAAAATCTGGAAGGTTTTCTTTTCAGAGTTATTGAGTATTTAACAAAGGCACTCTGCCAGGCAGATAGCATGAACCCAGGGGTTGCCCTTCACAGTGCTGCACAGCCAAGGTGGACTTTGGAGACTGTGTGCAGCAAGGTGTAGTCATCATGACCTTCCTTCCTCTGTGTGATGCCAACTAGGACACCGAGGACAAAGGATAATCTACGTGCTCAAGCACAGTGTTAGCAAGGAACCAAGTTGGGATTCCAGCTTATGCTGCATTCTATGAAGGCTGCAAGCATCCTCTGGATCATCCCAACTCTCACTGTAGGACTTTTTGTCCCAAATGCCTGTAATTCCTTCCTCTTCTTGTTCCCATTTAACTTAACATTTATTTTCATGATACAACACACACACACACACACACACACACACACACACACACGGGGAAGGGGGTCAAGGACCTAAGTAGAGGTGAGAAGTGAACTTCTGAGCAATGCTGTTATTTTTTTTTTTAAGACAGGGTTTCTCCTTGTAGCTTTGGAGCTTGTCCTGAAACTAACTCTTGTAGACCAGGCTGGCCTCGAACTCACAGAGATCCACCTGCCTCTGCCTCTGGAGTGTTGGGATTAAAGGTGGGCACCACCCCCGCCCAGCGAACAATGCTGTTATAAATTGTAGAGCCTGACTTTCTACCTTGTGTCTACTTATTCAAGATTGTAAATGCAATGGTGTAATGAAATGGGTGGCTGGATTATTTCTTTCTCCTTCTCTTCTCTTCTCTTCTCTTCTCTTCTCTTCTCTTCTCTTCTCTTCTCTTCCTTTCCTCTTCCCTTCCCTCCCCTTTCCCCTTCCCTCCCCTCCCCTTCCCTTCCCTCCCTTTCCCTTCCCTTCTCCCTCCCCTCCTCCTCCTCTCCCTCCCCTTCCTTTCCTTTCTCCTTCTCCTTCCCCCTTCCCTTCCCTTCCCTTCCCTTCCCTTCCCT
>NW_026074576.1:0-1598 GCF_014885135.2 Alexandromys fortis
CAGGGCTGGAGAGATGGCTCAGTGGTTAAGAGCATTGCCTGCTCTGCCAAAGGTCCTGAGTTCAATTCCCAGCAACCACATGGTGGCTCACAACCATCTGTAATGAGGTTGGGTGCCCTCTTCTGGCATGCAGGCATAGACACAGACAGAATATTGTATACATAATAAATAAATAACAAAAGAAGTCCTGGGGAATCTGAGAGACCCGTGGAGGCTCCCAGGGGTGATGGGGAGACAGAGGAGTCTGAAGAACAAGATGGAACCAGTGTCTGGTGGTGCAGCAAAGGAGACTGGTAGTTATCCCTCTGGCATATGGATACTGTTCTGGCTAGTTTTATGTCAACTTGACACAAACTAGAATCATCAGAGAGGAAGGAGCCTCAACTGAGAAAACACCTCCATAAGACAGGGCCTGGGACAGCCTATAGGGTATTTTCTTAATTAGTGATCAATGCGGGAGGGCCCAGCCTGTGGTGGAAGGCCCATTGTATGCCCATAGTCCCAGACCACCTCTGGACTTTAGAACCTTCAAGTGCGTTCCTTGATCCGACTTGATAATTATTGGGCAGCCGGATCTGGATCTCAAACACCAGAGTGTGTGCATTGTTACCAACTGGTCTGGTCTATGCCTTTCTTCAGCAAATCCAATCCCTGCACTTCCATCTACAAGGGTGCAGGCATGTAGGCCCCTGTGCGCATTCTAAGGTCCAGTGAAATCTATTTGTAGTTCATAATTAAATTGTTTAAGTGGCCATGTTGCAGCTCGTACTTGATGTCTGACTCCGGTGTTAAGTGCTGGACAAAGGTGGCAGTCTCTATAGCCTGTTTGCCGGCCTGCCAGGATACTTTGAGGCCCCTTTTATTAATCCATTGGAGCAAAGCACGTGTCCCTGTATGTCCTTGCATTTTACATAGTCCGTGGATTTCTTCCAACACTCTTGGGATTTTTAATTTTCCAGTCTGGGTTCCTGATTTAACCAGCATCTCCATTTTGCCTCATTTTTTAGTGTTGGGGCAAACTTTCAGGTTTATTGAATGCATAGTCTACCATCTTTGCTGATTTGTTCTGTGTAGCTACTCTTTCTCATTGAACTTCCTTTAGATCCCCCACTCCCCAATAACGACACAGAGACTTATTATTCATTATAACACCTTGGTCTTTAGCTTAAGCTTATTCCCAACTAGCTCTTAAAACTTAAATGAACCTGGTTCCACTCATCTGTGCTCTGCCACTTGACTTCTGACCTCTCCTCCATTCAGGGCCTCTGACTTCCTCCGTGTCTCACTGGCGTCTCCTGCCGCACTAGATTCCAACCTCTGGCTCCTCTCTCTCTCCCTGGAAGTCCCATCTGTTCTCTCCTGATGTGGGAGTGTCATATATCAATCTTTTGATTTCATTGATTAAGCAATAAAGAAACTCCTTGGCCCTGATAGGTTAAAACATAGGTGGGAGGAGTAAACAGAATAGGATGCTGGGAGGAAGAGGAAGTGAGGTCAGACTCTGCTCTGCTCCCAGACAGACTCGACAGCTCTGCTCTCTGGAGCAGAGACGCCAGGCTCCGCTCTCCCAGGCAGCTCTGACCCAGGATGGACGTAGG
>NW_026074577.1:0-1595 GCF_014885135.2 Alexandromys fortis
GATCATTTTTTTTCCATCCCCCAGTTCTTACAAAATCACCTACCTGGCTTCATGTTCTTTCTCTCTCTTTAAAAAAAAAAAAAAAAAAAAAAAAACAAACACAAACAAAAACCCAAAAGTTGTTTCCAAAACTGGAAATCAAAATAAGCAAAAGGTTTAAAAATGCTCAAAGCAAAATGATATTTAAAAAAAAAGTCTACAAAGTAATGTTTGTTTTATCTTGACTAACTACTCCTGGGTTTGGGGGCCTGCTCTGAGGTGCAGGAAATATACCTAGTGAAATTCCTTTGGAAAAAACTGACTTTTCCTTTGACAGTGGGCATCAAATGAAGATAGCCTCTTGGTTAGAGGTCCATGTGCACTCCACCCCCTCTCAATGCTGAGCCCAATCTGGCTTGAACCTGTGCAAGTCTTGTGAGTGTTGGCACAATCTTTGTGAGTTTGTATGTATATCAGACCTGTTGTGTCTGGAAGATACTGTTTAAACTGTTTACTTGGAATAATTCATTATCTCTGGCTCTTAAAGTCTTTCTGCTTCCTCTTCCACATAGATTTCTGAGCCTTAAGTGGAGGGCTTTGATGAAGACATCCTATTTTGGACTAAGTGCTCCGAAGTCTCTCATTCTCTGCACATTGTCCAGTTGTGGGTCTTCATGTTAGTGCCCATCTACTGCAAGAAGGAGCTTCTCTGATGAGAGTTGAGGAAGACACTGATCTATGGACATAGCAGTCTATCATTAGGGGTCATTTCATTGCCGTATTCTTTTAGCAGAATAACAGTAGTAGGTTTTCCCCTAGGGCCCATGACCTACCTAGTTTCAGGTTCTTGGCTACAGGTATGGGTTCCATCTCATGGAGTGGGCTTTCAATTGAATCATAAAGTAGTTGGTTACTCCTATAACACTTGTGCAACTGTCATACCAGTGCATCTTGTAGTCACCTCACTGTGTTAGATAGTAGTGTTTGTAACTGAGAGATATTGATTATTACCTTTCTTCTCTAGTAGCATGCAGGGTACCCTCCAGTACCATTAACTAGTCAGTAGGGGGGCAAGCTTGTAGTTAGACACCAGCTGGACTTCTCCATGTTAGATGACATAGGCAAGTATTGTTTTCAGCAATAGGGCCTTACCATGAGGATGTGAAAGTACCCAATAGCCTGGGCAGTACCTGTGATGTCTGGAGGCTTTCATGGGACCCCTTTGGCCATGATTCAACAAGATGTAACCCTTTCCTGGCCCCAGAGATTATCCTTGGTGGCAAAATAGGTCTTGTTAGCACATCAACTCCCCTATTTGGTAACTCCGTTTAGATTGCTTTCTTATATGTATGTATTTTAGGACGCTTCTATAGCAGTAGGCTTCCATACTTCAGGTTTCTTGGTGATGAATTGTGATGTGTGGAAAGGGGTGTGGTTAAGTGGGTAGATTCCAGAGCAGACTCAGTATATGAGCTCTTACATATTGTTCTAACCCATTTCTAATATTCTGTGTAGCCCACGAGCTGGCTTACCAGGGAGGATCTTAACCTGCGTCTGTCTGGAACGGGAGAACCATGGCGACTCCTGACACAGCTTCTTTTTCCCAGCATTCTCCT
>NW_026074578.1:0-1594 GCF_014885135.2 Alexandromys fortis
GGAGGCAGAGGCAGGCGGATCTCTGTGAGTTCGAGGCTAGCCTGGTCTACAAGAGCTAGGCTCCAAAAGCTACAGAGAACCCTGAAAAAAAAAAAAAAAAAAAAAAGCAAAACCAAAACAAACAAAAATATCATGCTTGAGTTCCTGATCCAGAGCTCTGAGCAGAAGATCCTGTCCGTCACCATCACCCCCACTGAGCTCACATCTCGATCTCCGGGATGGAGGCAGAGAGTGTGACACTAAGAGTCCTTTGAAATCTCTATACCCATCTCCAGTGACACATCTCTTCCAACAATGTCACACCTTCCCAAACAGTTCCACCAACGGGGACTAAGTATTCAAACGTGAGTCTGTGAGGGGCCGTCTTATTCCAGCCACCATAGAGGGTTGAACCATGATCACAAAGAACTAGGTTCTGCGGGAAACTGTGAGTGACTGATACTTCAGTACCCCTGTCTCCAGTAATGGGAAAGGACTGCCAAGTGTGGGCAACCAAGGGTACGAGAGGAAAGACTGCATTTTGCAAATAGAAACCACAACTAAACAGGTGTGGGCAGCAGACTGCGGACTTGCATGCCTCAACTGCGGCTCAGATGTGCAGTGATCAGTGCAGGTTGCATATTTCCTGGTTACCCAGTATCACAAGGAAAAGGCCTGAATGGGTGTCCAATCACTCATATCATAGCGTGCCTGACTTCACTCTTGTTGGGAATCAGCAGCTGTGTGACTTCTTGGGTGCCATCAGACAAGGAACATTTAATGTGCCCAGTGAGCAGGAAGGAACAAATGCACCCATCTCCTATGCTGTGGAGAGGGTTCTGCCCACAGAAGATCTTCACAGAAAGCAGCTAAGGAGTCCTTCTATATCCCTACCCCGAGCTTTCTTTCACCCTGATTTCTGGTGTATTCTCTGAGGTGAAGCCTGTGGTGGGGGAAGGTGATCTCTGATGCTCAAATCTTAAGGAATACAGGGTATCCTCTTCTCTACGACTGGTGGCCTGCCTGACATTTGTTCCTCGGGGAACTCACACTCAATATTTGACAATCTTTGTGCAAAGACTGTTATCTTTAACAAGTTGGTACTAAATTGAGTAAACATGGACATAAGAAATGCCCTTTGTCCCTTCAGTTCCTCTCTGTTTGCAGAGCTGTAACTTAACACTATGAAACCATCCACCTTCAAATATCCTTTGAAGCCCACTCCCCCCCCCCCCAAAACGAAAGGACTGTCGGCTTTCCCCACATTTCTTGGCTAGCTACAGGGATCATCTGGGTTTCTCCTCTCTGTGTTGGTGCCTGTCTGTGAGCAGGGCAGCTGAAGGGCATGGGAGGGTGGCCATTCTGTGTCCTCCTCCTCCTTTCATGGGAAGCTGCTCCACTGGCCTGGCTCGAAAGGAGCAGGGTATTTGGCTCGGACAGATGGAGGGCAGGGTCATTTTCAAAACGCATTGAGCACACCCGTCCCACTGGAGACTGGCATGGCCGCGGCCGCTGCTGTGAGAACTGACTTTGGTTTGGTCTTTGATAGGCAGCTGGGGAACAGTCTCGCTGTTTTTTTTTTTTTTTTTTTTTTTTTTTTTTTTTTTTTTTTTTT
>NW_026074579.1:0-1594 GCF_014885135.2 Alexandromys fortis
TTCCAACTAGACTTTGTCCCTGTGAAAACAAAAAATAAAAATGAACAGTTATTTAACCTTGTCCTTTATAGGGTGCCTCTTAGTGATTTTGACCTAATTTTACAGAGTTATGACCAAATATTGGTGATAAATATGAACACTGAATTTGATATTGTGAAGGTCTGTCTTTATTTGAAAATAGTTAATTTTTAGAAAATATTTTATTCTGAAATAATAGTATAATTTTGCCATTTTACAGTTTCTACTGTATGCTTGTTTTATTATTATTTAAAATAGTTAATGGATATGTAATTAGCATATGTTCATTTCACAAAGTAATAGGATTCAAAAGGATATTTTCATTCAAGTGTATCATGTACTTTGACAGACAGTTTTTTCCTCTTCATTGTCTAGTTCTTCATCACCCTTTCTGTACTTAGTTTCTGCTTGAAAATATCCCCGTATATTATTAGCAAAGCTACTCTAGAATAACATGAAATACAGACTTTATGACAATATATGCTGTAGAGGTTGTGGGATAAAGAAGTAACATACTACATTGCTGGTGTGAGCACAAGCTGGTACATCCCCTTCGGATGTCAGTAATGCAATTTCTCAGAAATGTAGGAAACAACCTTCCTCAAGACCCAGTAATACCACTTTTGTGTATATATCCAAAGGATGCTCAATCATGCTACAAGGACATATGTTAAACTATATTCATCTCAGCCAGAATTTGAAAACAACCTAAACGCCCTTCGACTGAAGAATAGATAAGGAAAATGTGGTACATTTACGCAATGTTGTACTACACAGCAGAAAAAAATAATGTCATCTTGTAATTTTGCAGGCAAATGAATGGAGCTAGTAAACATTATTTTGAGTGAGGTAATCCAGACCAAGAAAGACAATTATCACATGTACTTACTTACTCATAAGTAGTTTCTAAACATAAAGCAAAGAAAACCAGCCCACAAATCACAATCCCAGATAACCTAGACAACAATCAGGACACTAAGAGAGACATATATATCTAATATTCATGGGAAGTAGAAAAAGACAAGATCTCCTGAGTAAATTGGGAGATGGGGAAATGGGGGAGGGTTGAATGGGAAGGGAGAGGCAGGGAGGGAGTAGTGAAAAGTGTAGAGCTTAATAAAAATGAATAAAATTAAAATAGAGAGAAAGGAGATTTATAAGAAAGATAGATGAGTCTCAGTCCATGCGGTCCAACAGAGACTGCTTGTGGAAGGATAGTCCAAGAATGCAATGCTTACTATATCAGAAGGCTATCTGAATCCCCTGTCTTCAAAAATGCTGAATCATGAAGAAGTAGGTCCTAATGACATTAAAGGAATTGACTCTCTGTCAAAGTTAGGCACAGAGCATAAGTTTTGTCTTTCATGTCAGAATAGAGTCTGGCAGAAGAATTTGTGGCTCAGAGAAAAGTGTGTTACTTCTTACTTCATGATAGGGATTAGAAATAGATCTTACTTCTTCAAATTAAACAAAATTTTCACACTTGTGCGACCTCCACTTTTGAATTTAAGTTAATTCTATATTTAGTCAAATTGACGAACAAGATTAGCCACCACAAATCCACCTCTTATCAACT
>NW_026074580.1:0-1594 GCF_014885135.2 Alexandromys fortis
AGAGTCACACCACCAGTCCTAGAGATGGCGAGACTGAGAGTCACACCACCAGTCCTAGAGATGGCGAGACTGGGAGTCACACCACCAGTCCTAGAGATGGCGAGACTGGGAGTCACACCACCAGTCCTAGAGACGGCGAGACTGGGAGTCACACCACCAGGAGCTTGACATGGGTTACATGACAAAAACAGGATTAGGATAACAAATGGCCTGGGCTTTGTGAGTGTGTGTGCGTGTGTTCATATTCATATGTGTTCGCATGCATGTTCACATGTGTGCATGTGGAGGCCAAGACATCTTACCTCAATCATGCTCCTCCTTTTTTTTAAGGTTCACTTTGTGTATAAATATTTTACATTCATGTATGTATATGTACCATGCGAATGCCTGTCAGAAGATGAAGTCAGATTCCCTAAAATTGGAGTAACAGATGGTGTGAACCACCAGGTGGATCTGGAAAGAACCCTCAGGTCCTCTGCGAGAGCAGGAAGCACTTTTAGTCACTGAGCTGCCACTCCAGCCCTCTCTCAACACTATTTTTGAGATGGTTTCTCACTGAACCTGAAGCTCACTGGTTAGCAAGACTCGGAAAGTTCTTGTCTTTTTAACTTATGAGAAGCAATCTAAACTCGGGTCCTTACACTTAAGCAGCAGACGCTTTACCATCTTCCTACCCCCATTTAGGCCTGGACCTGTGCTGCCCATCCCCGCCCCTTCATTCACTCGGTGACAGAACTGTGAGGCGACAGGAAAGGCACTGCCACTACAGAGTCCAGGGCAAACACCAAGGTCCCTCTCACCTTGAGGGTAACACTGGAGTTCAGGAGCTCAAGCTGCATCGGGACTACCACTGGGACGTCCTCATCCTCCAAGAAAGGCCCCAGACCATTAAGCACTGAGGTGAACAGCTCCAGGTCACAGCCCCGAAGTAAGAACCGCAGGAAGCCATTTTGTGTGGCCAATGGGGAATGAACAGAGGCACCAGGCCCCACCTCAAAGCGCAGGCCCACAGCAGGCCTGATGCGGCCAGTCTTCCGATTTGAGGACTCCTGGAAGCTCGTGCCTTTGAGAAGAGAGTTGAGGAAACACATTAATACAGAGACTAGTGTAAGCACTCCCCTATGCCTAGCACACACAACCCTATGCCAACATAGCAGAACCATCCTACCTCACAGGCGTGAACTAAGCCACAGAGAGTAACTAGCCCAAAGTCACACAGCTGCATACAGCAGAGGTGAGGTCTGCAGTCAGGCAGTCTGAGTCGGGCTTTTTGTTAGAATGCCCCTCAAGGGACAGGGGCAGTAAAAGGCCTTGCCTGAATTTGAGACACTGGGCTAACGGTGCAGGGAAAGTACTGAACATAAGGCCTACAACCTCAAACAAAGCATCTCCTTCTCTAGATGTGGCCTTCACATTTGTCACTCATCCATGCTAAGCCCTCCACAGTGCCACAGAGAACCATCTGGAGTTTCCCTGAGGCGAGAACCGTGTACTCGGAATGACTGTGGGAAGCAACTACCCAGAGAAGCTGGAACACCCCGCTTTAGTGATCTAGAATCGCTACCCAGAGAAGCTGGAGCACCCCACTTTAGTG
>NW_026074581.1:0-1533 GCF_014885135.2 Alexandromys fortis
TTTTTTTTTTTTTCCCCCGAGACAGAGTTTCTCTGTCCTAGAACTAGCTCTGTAGACCAAGCTGGCCTTTTTTACTTTTTCTTTTCTGCCAAGGTGTTTTATTATGAATGTTGATTCTGTCCGGATCTTTTTGTCCTTGTTTTAAGATCAAAGAAGGCATTTAGACCAGCTATGGTGGTCAGTCCTAGGGTTTGGGAGGCAGAGGCAGGTAGGTGGATCTTTGAGTTTGAGCATGAGGAGGCCTGGGGAACATAATTCTGAACCTCCTAACCCCCGTCCTTCCTCCAGAATTGAAAAGAGAGACAAATACAGCCGAAGACGTCCTTACAATGATGATGCTGACATTGACTACATCAATGAGAGGAACGCCAAGTTCAACAAGAAAGCAGAGAGGTTCTACGGGAAGTACACAGCTGAGATCAAGCAGAACCTGGAGAGAGGAACAGCCGTGTGAGCCCTGGAGAAACTGCACAGAAGCTGGTAAAGGGACTGGAGGCTTCGGCTGCCAAATTCAAACTTCCACGTGTGTCCATTAAATGCGAGTGTAACCTGTGCCTCCCCACTTGGCGTCTGAAATAAATGTCTTTTCTCACCATCTGCATATGTTCACATTTTTGTGCTTGGATGTAAGATGTAATTCTTGTAGTGACATTGTTTTGTAAAAATCTAATTTGTATAAATCCTAATTATTATTTTTCTATGTATTTTAAATGTGTATAACTGTGTAACCTTTGAAATCATTTGGGGTTTAGGCTGTTTGTGTGTACAGCTGCAGTCGCTGCTGCTTTGAGTGTTACTGGAAAGTGGAGAGAAGCTATAGCTGGGCTCTAGGAGTGGCCAGGTGAGGACTGAGAAACAGGCCTCAAGACAGATGCTCCTGGGATTCTGGCACTGTGTGCTGGGGTCAGAAGTCATAACTGTTAGCTGTGCACATTCCCTTTTTAAAGAACAATAAAATGCTTTGGAATAGAGTGATGAACGATGTCTAATTTAAACAGTGCATGTGTGCATGCACTTCCACAGCATGGGAGCATTTCCACATTTCAGCATGAGGGCAGCTCAGTTTCATGTCTCTGAAAGACAAAGACTTTTAAAGACTTGGCAACTGTCCAGAGCAAAGGTTCCTTTCTGTTGGCAGCAGACAGGTGTGCACAGGCATTTGTCTGCATGGCTCTGGCTTTCCTAGAACTCACTCTGTAGATCAGGCTGGCCTGAGAGATCTGCCTGCTGCTGCCTCTCGACTGCTGCGTTCAAAGGTGTGTGCTGCCACCGCCAGGTACTTTTCCTATATTTTTAAGACCATGCAGAGGTAGAATACATGCTTCAATGATAAAAGCACTAGCTTGGCGATCCAGATGACCTGAGTTCTGTCCCTGGAACCCCGTGAAAACAGAACTGACTTCAGAAAGTTGTCCTCCATCCTCCACACACATGTGCCTGAGGGGTGGGGAGGAGGGAGGGTCACGGTTTTAACAAGGCTAGCTCTGTGCTTTGCCCTTCCACTAAAGCCCCACCAAGGAGGAGGTCGCCCCA
>NW_026074582.1:0-1622 GCF_014885135.2 Alexandromys fortis
CTCTCTCTCTCTCTCTCTCTCTCTCTCTCTCTCTCTCTCTCTCTCTCTCTCTCACACACACACACACACACACACACACACACACACACACTAAAATAAATATTTAAAGTCATGTCCTTGAACATCAGTATAAAACTGAAAAGAAAATTAAGTTAGCTATGGTATTATACTTCTAGTACATATAGTATCTAAGAGGCTTTTTAATCAAAGTACATATTTTCTTTAGTCAAAGTACATCATTCTTCTGGAATGCAGGAAAGTCTTGCTTCCTTAGGAATTATTTTAAGTCATCTATAAAACAAAAATATTGTCAAAAGCTTTCTCAATGATTAGTATAAACTCATCATATAACAAAAGCTACACAGTATTAGCTGACAAGTTTAAGACTAGATCTAAACTTCTCAATGTAGCAAAGTAGAATTTGCAAAATAAGGAAGAGAGTAATGCAGGAAATGCAACAGTGTGCATAAATATCTGGGGTAAATGATAGTGACTCCCAAGAAGACTTACGTAAACTGGACATGACTATTGAATAGATATATTAAAATTACTAGAATATAGATGTCCTAAGATATAAATAAGCCAACTGTAAACTAAAACAATTCTAAGTTGTCCGGTGAGCAAATGGTGTTTTAATATGGAAATTGTGATACATTCAGACCTAAAAATTAGGCATAGTTGATGAATTTCAAAATGAGCACAGTGCTTTCAAAATGTGTAAAAAGCATTTGAAAAGTGACACCTTCCTTACACCTTTCAATGTAGACTATTCTATGCTTTTTATTCTGTAAGGTTGAATAAATTGGGAATTACAGAACTAAGTCATTTCCTCCTCATCATACAAACACAGTGTGGTAACAATGGAATTCTAAGTTAACTGTTTTACCTTAACAGTTTTGGTACCACTTACCCCAATTTTAATGTTCTTTGCAAGATATCTCTGTGTGTTGGGGGATAAGATAGGATATGAGGCAGGTTGAAAAATTTCAGGAATTAATGTTACCTAGACTGTGGTAATAGTACATATATACAAATAAAAAGAGAAACTTGGTAAAGACATCAGTATCGGTAGCATTTTATATTACATTAACAGGAGCAGGATAATATGATAGTGTGCCTCCAACAGTTTAACAAGCCTCATTCAAACTCACATTGCTTTGTGTTAATGGGCTGATGAACTTAAACAGGTGATTGGTTTCCATGGAGGAGCAGAGAAATCTGGCTTACTTTTAGCCCTGTTGAGAAAGAAGCACCTGGGATGTGCTCAAGCTGAGAGGTCCAGTGTAATGAAGTGTGTGTTACTGTCTGAAGGTGACCATCTAAAAACAAATGGCAATGTCAGCTCTGCCTGCAAAAGAAAATTAGGAAGAAAAGAAGACAATTAAGAAAAGGAGAGTAACAAAGGCAATAAAGACACATATAGAACACATTGTCTACAGAAGCAATATTACAGTCATGGCCAAGGCAATGGGATGACTTAGGAGGCAGGCTGAAATGAGAAGATGGAGCAAACATAGAAATGAAAACACAGCTGGCCTGGGTCTGAAAAAGCCTGGGTCAAAACTGGTCTCGCTGAACATAGCGGACAAGGAGGACTACTGAGACCTCAAGAACAATGGCAA
>NW_026074583.1:0-1605 GCF_014885135.2 Alexandromys fortis
TTGGTTTTACCTCTCTCTCTCTCTCTCTCTCTCTCTCTCTCTCTCTCTCTCTCTCGTTTTTTGAAATGGGATCATCTTATGCTGGTTCTGAACTTTTTGGTCTCAAGTAAGCCTCACACTATAGCCAGCTGGGATTGCAGGTGAACACTGTCAGGCAAGCCTTTTTACGTATGTATGTTTGTATACATGCATGTATTTTAAGGCATTCGCAAGTTCATGGGCATCTAGATTGTATTATGGCTAATGCTGCTATGAACATTATTGAGCTGGTCTTTGCATGGACCTATGTTTCATTTCTCTTGGAAAAGTAAGAGTGGAATTATTAGGTCATACAGCAAAGTTTGCCTTTTTGAGGCCCTGCCACACCACTTTCTGAAGCTTTTATACCATTTTATATTCCTACAGTAATCTGTGAGGTTCCTGAGTGCTTCGCAGTCTCATCAATATGTTTGGAGCTGGATGTAGCCCCCAGGGCCTTGTGCATGCTTAGGACATTGACTTACACTGCTCACCCCAATATCTACCTTCTGTGTTACAGCCATTTTAGCAGTATACTATTGTTGGGTTTTGGTTTGTTTCTCTTATGAATTGTTGTTCCTAGACTCAGCGGTTAAGAGAATTGGCTGCTCTTCCAGAGGTCCCGAGTTTGATTCCCAGCACCCACGTGGTAGCTCACAACCACCTGTAATGGGAGCTGGTGCCCTCTTCTGACATACATGCAGGCAGAGCACACACGCACGCATGCACACACACACACACAAGTCTCATTTGAAATTGAAATTGTCTTTATCATGTTGTTCTTGAGGTATTGTCTTGCTTAATCGATGTGGGAGGCCCAGCTCGCTGTGGGCTGCACCATTCCCTGGGTTGGTGTTCTAGGCTATCTAAGAAAGCTAGCTAAGCGTGAACCTATGAGCCAGGAAGTGGGTTCCTAACCTGACAGTGATGGATTGTATGACCTGGAAGTGTGAACCAAACAAACCCTTTCTTTCCCAAGTAGCTTTTGGTCAGCAACAGAATGAAACTAGGACTTTTTTTTTTTTTTTATTGTAATAAAACACTTTGTATTTGCCATCTTAGCCATTCTCTCCTGTGGGCAAAAAAATTCACTCAAGTACGTTACCTCTGCATGTTCTTAGTTTTTCGTGCGAGGGGAAGAAGGGAAGTGAAAGGGTGTGGAGAAGGAGAGTAAGGGGAAGAAACAGAAGAAGAGGTGTCAAGGAGGTGAAGAGGTTTCTAGTTTTTGCAGAAGTAGTTGGAAAATTCCATAGGCAAGGACAATGCTAATATCCATATCAAAACCACAAAAAAGAGCAGGTCCAGGTCGAGCCTAACAAAGGACGACCCGACCGGAAAAGAGCCAGCGACAAGAGGAAATACTTGACATTCCAAATCACTAGATAAAGTTAATTTTTCTACTGTGGCCTTGCCATTTTACATCCTAACCAACAGATCACAATGGTTCCAGGTTCCTTCTCCTTGCCAGTTCTTGCCTTTTTTTTTTAATATTTATTTTTATTTATTATGTATACAGTATTCTGTCTGTGTGTATGCCTACAGGCCAGAAGAGGGCACCAGATCCCATTACAGATGGTTGTGAGCCAC
>NW_026074584.1:0-1576 GCF_014885135.2 Alexandromys fortis
AAAGCAAAAAATAAATAAGTAAAGTATTAAATGAATAGACAGGTACATGTATAGATAGATAGATACACTGATAGATGAATAGATAGGTAGATAGACAGATACACAGATAGATAGAGATGATAAAAAAAAAAACCTCAGAGATCAGGGGAGGCAGAGGCAGGCAGATTGATGTGAGTTTGAGGCTACCTTCTTCTGCAGTGTGAGTTTCATGACAGGCAAGGTGACATGGAGAAACCCTGTTTTGAAAAAGAAAGTGTGTTTTGTATATGCCTTTAATCCTAGCACTAGGAGGCAGAGGCAGCTGGATCTCTGTGAGTCCAAGGCCCATCTTCTTTACAAAGTGAGTTCCAGGGTATAAAAAGATACACAGGGAAACCCTATGTTGAAAAACCAAAACCCAACAAATAATAATAATTCTAAGAGTTCAAATAATTGAATTTGCCCATAATTCAAAAATTAAAAAATAAAACAAAGAATGTGTCTGACTGTTCAGCAAAAGGACTTGTGCACCAAGAGGCTGCCACAATTATGGCATGGTGAGAGGGAAGGACTGAGGGACTGAGGGAGGGAGGGAGGAAGGATGGTGGTAAAGGCAGTTCCCTGCCAACTAAGTCTCCTTTCAAAGACATTTCACCATGGTCACCACTTGCTTGCTTGGGTTTCTCTTTCTCTTATTCTGTTTGTATAAACTCGCCCCCCCCCCTTCTCAGACTAAATACTGAGTCAGAGAAAATTAAAACAGCTGTGGAATAATTTAAAAAATTCCCAACTGGATATCATTTCCAGGAACAATACTGACATACTGATTTGTTTTGAATGTTTTTACTTCAGACAGAAAAAGTAAACATGTCATTTTATTGATTTTTTTAGAGGGTCTGTTTCCCACCAGGATGGTTCACGTTTGCTGTCTTGCTGAAGATGATCTCCTGATCCTTGTATTTCCAGTTCCTGAGTGCTGCTGGCATGACAGACAAGGGCTGCACACTGCAGTTTTCCATGCAGTACTGAGAGCATGGAGCCCATAAGACCAAGGTGAAAGCATTAGAGGGGACCAGCTCCATATCTGGCAGACACAAGCGAATCTCCAGGATCTTGAGGCCAGCCTGGTCTACAAGAGCCAGTTTCAAGAACAGGCTCCAAAGAAACAAAGAAAAGCAAAACAAAAAACAAACAAAAAATACATAAATCAAACAAAAGAGAAAGAAAAGAAATGTTGATTTGCAGATAGAAAATAAGAAAAAACCCTAGAGTGTTACCAAGAAGACAGCCTGGTCTATAAAGTGAGTTTCAGAATGGTTTTGGCTATTACACAGAGAAACTGTGCCTCAAAAAATAATAAAGAAAGAAAATAAAAAAGAAAGAAAGAAAATGCTGTTTTCGCCCTTCTCTTCTTTGTTAATCCCAGATTATTTATTTTAATTTTAGTTTTCCTTTTTAAATTGTATTTACAGCAGCAGTGTTCAGAAGGAAGTCCTGGGCCATGTAGTGAAATAGTTTGTCTGAAGCACAAATAAAAAGACAGGTCCTGTCTCAAAAAAAAAAAAAAAAATCAAGTTAAAATGTGAAATAAACAAAT
>NW_026074586.1:0-1597 GCF_014885135.2 Alexandromys fortis
TTTGGTTTTTCGAGACAGGGTTTCTCTGTGGCTTTGGAGCCTGTCCTGGAACTAGCTCTGTAGACCAGGCTGGTCTCGAACTCACAGTGATCCGCCTGCCTCTGCCTCCTGAGTGCTGGGATTAAAGGTTAACTTATTTTCTTGAGGGAGAAGCAGTGTGAGCAGTGTCTGTTGTTCACTTCCCCACCATGTGGGAAGCACAGGCTTTGGCACACATGGCACTCGGATAATATTGTCTAATGGATAGCGCACATTTCCCCTAGCTGAAATGCATCATCTGGCGATTGACTGCTATAAGTTGGCTGTCAGATTTGAAGAGTGAGAGCATGTCCTGCTTCCTCTCCACTCCAGCAGCAACAGTCCATGTCTAGAGCACTGTCCAGCCTCAGAAGTCAGTTCCTGACCAAGCCTCAGCCAGCGTCTAGTCCAGGGGAGAAGCTGACTTCGGCAGTGCAATCATTTCTGTGGTCAAGGCACTCCTGTACTTTTATAATCTTATCTCTCCTTTGCTTCTCCCCCAGATTGTTCCATATCTAACTTACTCTCTAGGTACTCAATTAATTCCCTCGTTTACTGTCTGATGGGGTCTCCTGTGGGCAGTAACTTACGGCTGTTGTCGAGTCTGCAGTGCTGCCTAGAAGCAGCATGGTTTCCATCTCAGAGGGCAGTGACTCCTGCCACTCCCTGACATAGGTGTTAACAGAGGAGAGTGGGTCACCTGGAGTCTAATCGGAGGGCTACAACTTCTTTTGTCTTCCTGTTGCTTTATCACCACAGCATCTCAGCATCTCCAGCTGTCTCCTGTGAATGGCAGGGAAAAGGCTTTAAATCTGTTCTCTTCCTTACAGGTAAACTTTAATGAGCCCTTGTCCATGCTTCAGCGCCTTACTGAAGATCTGGAATACCATGAGCTATTAGACCGAGCTGCAAAATGTGAGAACTCTCTAGAACAGCTCTGCTATGTTGCAGCCTTCACCGTTTCCTCCTATTCCACTACTGTCTTCCGAACCAGCAAGCCATTCAACCCTCTCCTTGGGGAGACCTTCGAACTGGACCGACTAGAGGAGAATGGTTATCGATCCCTCTGTGAGCAGGTAAAGAGCCCAGATCTGTAACACTTTTCCTTTCTTATGACTGGGTAGGTTTTGAGAAGCCAGTCTCAGAAAGCCCATTCTGTCTTCTTTTTCATTAGGATTCAACACACTAGGCCTGTCGTTTACCACTGTTGTGGATGTAAAAATATAAAGGGAGACTCTTGAGTGTTTATTGCCAATTAATGAGCCATGTCTTTCTCTTCTCCAGTCTTTTCTTAATTCAAACCTGATTTCTTCAAGGTGAGTCATCATCCCCCTGCTGCTGCACACCATGCTGAATCCAAAAATGGCTGGACATTGCGTCAGGAAATCAAAATCACCAGCAAGTTTCGAGGCAAATACCTCTCCATTATGCCCCTCGGTAAGGCCACCATGTTTGTTCCGGTGAAATGTTGAAATAGGAGCGGCAGGGCTGCGTCCCCGGCACCCGGCCGCCCGCATGGCTAGCTTATGCCCAGAAATAATTACACGGAAACTGTATTCTTTCAAACACTGCCTGGCCC
>NW_026074587.1:0-1562 GCF_014885135.2 Alexandromys fortis
GAACATGAAGTAGGATCAAAACCCCTTGCCATTGACCTTGGCTTCTCATCAGTCCTCATTGTTCGCCATGATCAGAGAGTCCGGTTTTATCCCATGCTTTTTCAGTCAGTTTATTTTTCCCATTTATGAGAAAAAGGAACCAGAAGCCACTGACTGTGTTCCTTTCTATAAACAGAAAATTGCTTAGGCACCTTTTTTTTTCACAAGTTGGAAGGTTAACTGAGTGAGATTTTTTTCCCCCTAAGGGATCCCTTCACAATCTTTTCCATATCACATTTTACTCAATGACTATGCCACATTTTTAGCTTTTCTTTAAGAAATCTATAATGTCTTAGTTTTAATGACTTAATCTCAAAAAGGAGCCTTTATATTTACGAGTGTTAATAAGTCATATTAATGATATCTTGCATATTCAAATCTTCCCTTTCTACTTGATGCTGTAAACTTAGTCCAAAGCCTATGACTAAGTCATTGGCCCTGAGATACAGGAAACCTACTACTAAGATAAATATACCTGTACATGTGTAATGGAATATACAATTGAGTATAGAGTAATATTACCAGGAAGAACAAGAATGGTAACTATGAGATGTTAAGAAAGGATGAAATTTAGAAAGAGTGATATAAGGTTAATTGTTCCCTTCTTTCCTTCTTCCTCTTTCTTTCTTTCTTTCTTTCTTTCTTTCTTTCTTTCTTTCTTTCTTTCTTTCTTTCTTTCTTCCCTGCTTTTCATTTGTTTGTTTGTTTATTTTTGAGACAGGATTTCCATGCTCTAGCTATAGTGGAACTAGCTCTGCAGACCACAATAGCCTCAAATTCATGGGGAACTGTCTCTTCCTTCCAAGAGCTGGGATTAAAGGCGGGTGCCACTACCACCCAGTTTGTTTCTTTAATTTTCACTGTCACATTTTCTTCTTTCTAATGATCATGGATAAGTGCATAAAAATATAAGTGATTGAAGCTAGAAAGATGGCTCAGTGGTAAAGACTATCAGCAACTCTTTTAAAGATCCTACTTTAGTTCCCATCATATATTGCTCACAGCTGAAAAATGTAATTGATTGAGAGATGGATCAGTGATAAAAACTATTGGCTATTCTTCAATAGGCCCAACTCTGGTTTCCATCATATATCTGCTCACAACTGAAGTGCAATGCAGGTCCAGGGGATTCCATACACTTCTCTGGCTGCCAATGGTACCGGACATACAATTAGTTTATAGATATGCAGACAAAACATTCATACACATAATGTAAAAAGTCTAAAAAATGTACTTGTTATTGGAAATGTAAAATCCTAACTATAGTTCCTCAGCTTCAGCATCACTACTCCAAGTGTAGTTTATTGAGATGTATAAAGTTTTGGACTTTGAGCACCCGACTGAGCTCCCAATGTCCCAGTGAGGAGCAGGAGGGAGAACATGAGCAAAGAAGTCAGGACCACAAGGGGTGCACCCACTCACAGAGACAGTGGGGCTGATCTATCATGAGCTCACCAAGGCCAGCTGGACTGTGACTGAAAAAGCATGGGATAAAACCGGACTCTCTGAATATGGCGGACAAT
>NW_026074588.1:0-1593 GCF_014885135.2 Alexandromys fortis
AGACAGACTATTGTATACATAATAAATAAATAAATAAATAAATAAATAAATAAATAAATAAATATTTTAAAAAAAGTAGCATCATAAATAAAGTAACCTTAGGAACTGAGGATACGGCTTAGTTTGTAGAATGTTCACAACGTATGCATAGAGATCTTTCTTAGTTACGGTTTTTATTGCTGTGAAGAGACACCATGACCAAGGTAACTCTTCAAAAAAAAAAAAAACATTTAATTGGGGTGACTCACTTACAGTTCAGAGGTTCAGTCCTTCATCACCATGGCAGGGAGCATGGTGGCGTGTAGGAAGATAAGGTACTGGCTACATCCTCATCAGAAGGCAACAGGAAGGACTGTGACATTGAGCGAAGCTTAAGCTTAAGCAGGAGAGACCTTAAAGCCTGTCTCCCCCACCACAGTGATGCACTTCCTTCAACAAGGCCACATTTACACAGCCCCATGCCCTATGAGTTTGCGGGAGCCAGTTACATTCAAACTACCACAAGCTCTAACTTTGCTTCCAGCACCCCACAAAATTGAAGTTGGCCGCACACTTGTAGCAAAGGCAGAAGCAGGAGGCTTAGAAGTTGAAGGTCTGGGACTAGTGAGATGACTCGGAAGTATAGAACATGTACTTCTTTTCCAGAGAACCCCAGTTTGATTGCCAGCACCCACCTGAGGTGACTTACCAACTGCCTGTAACTGCAATGCCAGGGGATTCAAAATCCTCCTCTGGTTTATTCACTTACATGCACACACCCACATGAGGACACATATGCATACACATAACTTAAAATAGTAATAATAAATCACCTTTTAAAAAAGAAGTTGAGGGCCATCTTTGGCTACATACTGAGTTCTAGGCTAGTCTGGACTACATAGACCATATCTAAAAAAAATATTAAAAAAAGAAAGAAATATATATCATATGCAATTACTATTATAATTAGTACAACAACATACAGTTATATATTATACTACATATATGTATGCTATAAAATAGCATCACCTGGGACAAAAAAAAAGAGTTCTAATTAAAGAATTTACTAATCTGGATTCCATTCCTAATTATGTATGATTTCCATGATTAGACCCTCATATCCTCAAACTCAAGCTGTGAAATAGACTCCTAAAGTCTTTATAATAACACTTCCAGGGTTGAAGGAACTACAGCATCATATTCCTGGATTTCTGTTACTCTCATGGTCAGGAAGCCATTCTCAATTTTGTTTAAATTAATGCCTATGGAGGTCACAGGCAGATGCTAATATGAACCGGCCTGTTGTGGCCTAAACAGTGGGGCCAGGGCAGCAGTGAACTGATTTGACTTGGTTATTTGCTCCCTATTTACCTACACTTTAGCCCATTGGCAAAACCAGTTCATTTCCTGTTTTAGTCAATAAAGTTTTATTGGCACACAGCCATGCTCATTCTTTATAGATTATCTGTGGCTACATTCCCGCAACAGCAAAGTTGTGTGGTTGCGACAGAGACTGTAAGGCCTGCAAAGCCAAAAATATTTACCATCTGGTCCTTTGCAGAAAAAAAAAAAAAAAAAAAAAAAAAACTTTGCTGGCCCTGTTCAGTAACTTTG
>NW_026074589.1:0-1593 GCF_014885135.2 Alexandromys fortis
AAAAAAAAAAAAAAAAAAAGAGAAGGAGAAGCAGACCCACAATGTGAACATTGAGACTTTACTAAAGTTCTTTGGGTTGTACAGCATGAAAAAACAAACTTTCTGGGGTCTGATACTCAGGTGGACTACAGTGATGTCAGGCATATGATCACCAAAGGACCACAGCCTCTGTGTGTCTAAAGGGTTTTTGGAAATCACTTCACCTATAGAATGTACTTCACATATAGAAATCCTCTGCTTCTGACATTCAGTCAACAGTGCTGCTGTGATTGGAGGGTGAAGGGCCCAGCATCATCTGGAGCACACCATGTCTCATGAGGTCAGCAGTGAGCTAACATGGCACAATGACTCTCACCCAGCTTGTATTCCATCGTGTAGGCATTGGATCCCCTCACATCACCACAAGAACAAGGCTGGATAGGGTAGAATAAGACCACTGTTCGAGTTTAAGTTTTGCTACTGTGATAAGTCATGTGACCTACATTTCCAGGTCACAATCCATCACTGAGGGGAGTCAGAGCAGGAACTCAAACAGAAACCATGGAGGAATACTCATACTGGCTTGCTCTTTGAATCACTCAACTGACCTCCTCCTCCCTCTCTGTCTACCTCTCTTCCTTTCCTCCCTCTCTCCCTTCCTTTCCTTCTTAGTTTATTTTTTATTATTTTAAACTTATGTGTATGCATGCATGTCTGTGTCTGTGTGCTGGTATGTGGGTGTGCACCTGTGATTGCATGTGCCCAGTGAGACCAGAGGCATCAGATATCTCGGAACTGGAGTTATAAGCATCTGTCAGCTGCCAGAGGTGGGTGCTGGGGACCTATCAAGCCTAGGTCCTCTTCAAGGGCAGTATGTGCTCCTAATCATTGAACCAGCTCTCCGGCCCTGCAGCTAATGTTCTTATACAGTGTAGGCTCACTTGCCTAACAGTGATGCTCACAGGTGGTTGAGCCCTCTTCCATCAGTTATCCATTACCAATCAAGGCAAGACAATTCCTCTAAGACATTGACTTCAGTCCAGTCTTCTATTTTATTATTGTTACTCTCTTACTATCTATATATCACAGATTAATCCTTTGTGTGTATATAGGAAAAATGTAGCATATATCAGATTGAGTGCTATCTAAGGTTTCAGGCATCCTTTGGGGGACTTGAAGAGCGTCCTCCACTGATAAGGGAGGACGACTCTATTGCTGGCTCTACTTACTGCTGGCCCTTTTCAGAAGAAGTTACAGTTTTTTTTTTTTTTTCAATGGATGGGAGCTTGAGGGGTTACTAATGCTTAGTGTCTACTCATGTTTTTTCACCCACACCAAGTCAATGATTTGAAAAAGAAGTTACTCCTGGCCTTCTGCTTGGGTCTGCTCATGGCAGTGTGGCTCTGGCTGAGCCTCAGAGCCTGAAGCTTTCATTCCCTTGGGTAGACCATGTCTAAAGGCCCAGCTACAGCTTGTGTTTTATGGATACCAGTGATGAGTAGATAGAACCAACTGCTTCTGTGGTCCTCACAGGGCACAGCACAGTATCCTGTTAGCAGAGGAAGCCAGGGTCTTCCCCTCCCACTAAGTAAGTGATCAGCTCTCCAGCTCAAT
>NW_026074590.1:0-1585 GCF_014885135.2 Alexandromys fortis
GGGAATTTGGGCATAGTTCTCTCCAAACTGCTTCCTGCTTTTGTTGGGCAAAGTAATTTCAGGGGATGTTTACAGTGACCTTTCAGGAGATCTTGGTCCATCAAACCACCTTAGTCTGGAAGGACTCTACAGGTTCTCATCCTCTGTAGAAACAAAAGAAGAACCTCTTTTCCAAAGCAACAAATCCTTAGACCCAAATTGTGAAATCATGATAATTTTAAAATATCTATGCTGGTTTAGCTTAGCATCCCATACAATGAAATGTCTCTCTGTACTTAGCTCCTTCACAGACAAAAAATTCAAAAAAAACACAATAATATACATAATCCAGATGCTCTGTGTATATTCCACCTTTACATGACTTATTTTTCTTACTCTATTACTTTTTATACAAGTTTAATATTTATTTTACTATCTTTACTCCTTAATCGATGACTGTCTGTACTCTTTTATATTACATTTATTGCCTCTTTACTCTTTTTCTTCTCTCTCCCAAGCCTATATACATTTTTTAAATATACTGTATCTTGTTTAGATGTTTTTATGTCTGAATCTGTCCTTTTGTGTATCTGAAATCCTTTTCTGTCCAGGAGCATTTCTTAAAATGCTAAGCAACGTTACTAGGATTAAGACTGCCCTGCCTTTTGGCTCCACCCAGTCCAATATGTTAAAGGTCCATTCATTGCCTCTGAGAGCCATTCTCTCTGCCCCAGATCCAGGGTCAGGTGGCAGCAGGTCTGTATTGCCATTAAGCAAGTTGTAGCACCCTGTTCACAAACCCCATTTAAATGCTTCATAGCTGAACCTCCTGAAAGAGTCAGAGTTCATGCTGGCAGCACAGCCCAGGAAGCCATTTCAAAATTATATGGTTTTTTTTAAATTTTGTTTTGTTTTTCTTCTATGGCTGAATCAGGAAGACCTCTCTTAAAGAAGCTGCAGAACAACACCAGCAAACATAACAAGATGCTGTGTTAAACTCTGTCTTTTTGTGTCTAGAATTCCTTTTTAAGCTTTCTCAGGTTCTATGTGGATATAGTCAACCACATTGGTGCACCAATTTGTTGGTGGAAGGCTGTTTGTTGTTTTTCTTTGTTTGGAGTGTTGGTTACAAGTTGTTATAGATAATGGTCAGGAAGAAAGCTAAACAAAGGAGATTAGATTCAGAGCTTTTGTTTAGAAAGGTGTGGGGGTTGCTGTGGGACAATGGTCTTGTACCCTGTAAAGATTTGTCACTTGTATGGTTTTAATAAGATATTGATTGGCAAGTAGCTAGGTAGGAAGTAGAGGCAGGGTGATGAGAACAGGAGAATTCTGGGAAGAGGAAAGGCTCAGTCTGCAGTTATCACTCAGACACAGAGGGAGCAAGATGAGAACGCCTCACTGATAAAAAGTACCAAGCCACATGGCTAACACAGACAAGAATAATGGGTTAATGTATGACTTAAGAGTTAGTTAATAGGGGCTGGAGAGATGGCTCAGTGGTTAAGAGCATTGCCTGCTCTTCCAAAGGTCCTGAGTTCAATTCCCAGCAACCACATGGTGGCTCACAACCATCTGTAATGGGGTCTGGTGCCCTCTTCTGGCC
>NW_026074591.1:0-1594 GCF_014885135.2 Alexandromys fortis
GTCTCCTGGTATTCATTTTCACTCTTCAGATGCATCCATCTTATGCTTCTTTCATTCTAAAGCAGTGTATTTGACCAAAAAACATACATACTTAAAAATATTTTAGGATACATCCAAATTCTTTAACCTATTTCAAAAGAATAATGTGGGTCTTGCAGATTCATTTTCTCATCGAGGGAAATGCCTCTTCCCGTTCTTCCCACATACTTTCTCCACGCATAAGAAAAAATTTTATTTCAATATTTTGATTTCTCTAGATTCCAAGTTTTTCGATGGGGTCTTTTATGGCTCCAGAACATTCCTTTTCCATCCAAACATTATTTACTCACTCCTAGGCAGCTTCTGCTTGTTAGTCGTGTACCAGCTTTGATAGTTCCTTTGTTTTGGAAAGTGTCTGTTGTTGTCCCTCTTGCTATCAGCAGTTCTTGGTTAAGGATCTTACTGTTTCCCCTCCAGGATTCTGTCTCCTCTCTCTGCATGCATGGCACTATGCTTCATCCTCTTGTTCCTCCCCTAAATTGCGTGTAAGTGGACAGGTGTAATTCTACCCTTCCGGAAGTTTCAACAAGATGATCATGAATCCAAGGCCAACCTAGGCAATATAGCAAAACCCTCTGTAATAATACAAGGGTTTGAGATGGAGTTCAGGGATATAGTACTTGTCTAGCAGGTGTCTGATCTTTATACTGAAGCAAATAACTGATAATAATAATGAAATTGAAATATAAATCGAATGTAATTTTATAGTTCAAGAAGTTAAAACATGCATTTTAAGCATTTGCTATTGTCTTGGTTTGCTTTAACTTTCAGTGTGATATTTAAAAAATTATCTAGAAAAAGAATCTCTATTGAAGAATTGCCTAGATCAGACTGGCCTTTAGGCATGTCTGTGTGGGGTTGTCTCTGTTGTTAAGTGATATATGGGCACCCAGGCAACTTTGGATGGCAACATCCCCTATGCAGGTGGTCCTGAGCTATATGAGAAAGCTAGCTGAGCATAACCTGCCACAGAACAAGCCACATTCTACATGATTCCTGCTTTACTTCTTTGGCTGTGAAATGAGTTTCTATGTCAGAGGTAATGCTGTGTGGACAAATACAGGGGCCTTCTTCTTCTTCTTCTTCTTCTTCTTCTTCTTCTTCTTCTTCTTCTTCTCCTTCTCCTTCTCCTCCTTCTCCTCCTCCTCCTCCTCCTCCTCCATCCTCTCCATCCTTTTCCTCCTCTTATTGTTCTGGAAGTTCCTGCCTGGAGTTTCCTCAATGATAGACTATATATAACCTTGAATTATAAGCCAAATAAACTCTCATCCCCCCAGATTTGCTCTTGGTCAGGGTAATAGTCACAAAACAGAAATGAAAGTAGAACAGGTATAGATCCACTAACCTTACTAACAGTGTAGCACATACTTAGTAATCAACAAAAACAGAAAACAAACTTTTAAAATAAGATGAAATCTTGTCTGTAGTTTGAATGAAACTAGACAAAGGAATCGTGTCTTCCATATTCCTCAAAATGATTAGCAAGGGCTGAAAAGTGTGTTTCAACAGAGAGGAATTCAACACAGAGGCAATACATACACTAGCCAGAGGAAGA
>NW_026074592.1:0-1533 GCF_014885135.2 Alexandromys fortis
TTTTTTTTTTTTTTTTGGTTTTTCGAGACAGGGTTTCTCTGTAGCTTTGGTGCCCGTCCCGGAACTAGCTCTTGTAGACCAGGCTGGCCTCGAACTCTCAGAGATCCGCCTGCCTGTCTCCCGAGTGCTGGGATTAAAGGTGTGCGCCACCACCCGGCTTCCGGGGCTTTCTTTAGCCGAGTAACACAGCAGGTCCCCCATAAGAACACAGTTCGGAGTAAAAAGTGCCTCTTGGGAGAGCGGCACCCCTGGTGGAGGCCTCCTTCAGAGCACACAGGCGGCTGGGGCTACAGAAGCTGTCAGTTCTTCCCAGGTACAAGATGCCCTGCAAGTAGCTTTGGTCCTGACTGCTGAGCCATGGAGCCTCACCCTGCCTTTAGTCTTCTAGAGACAGCCTTTCTCTGTGGCTCCAGGCTTTGGAAACCTCGGTGGACAAGTACTAGACTCTGATGACCAGGGAGAGGTCTATGCAGGCTCCTGTTCAGTAATTCAGTGCACCTGAGCTCCTGGGGCATGACTCCAGCATGCTCCAGCCTATGGACCGTGTCCCCAGGTGCCTCCAGAGAGACAATGGTGTGTCAACCTCCTTCCACTACTTCTATTCTCTCTCTCCACACCTGACCCCAAGCATCCACCTGAGGCTGCAGGAACTAACTTTTGGGGCCACTGAATTAAGAAACCTGGAATGTTCGGGTGGAAGCTCCATCCCAAGTCCACGCCTCCGAGAAAGCCTGCCAAACGATGACCCCTCCCCAGAAGTGCTCAAGACCACTCCTGCAGAGAACAAATGTGGTTTCCAGTCTTCCTTTTCTGCCTCCTCTCTGGGGGGTTGGAAAGCATTGCTATCGATTCAACCTGGGTTTTTTCTAATTGGGTTTGATTTGGTCTGATTTGGATTACTGAGAGGCTTATGAAGTCAGGAACTTTCAAAGGCCTATGTATGCCACTGTCCAGCTCAGTCATGAGAAGCCACAGCAGCTAACATGACACCAAGCCAACAATGGAAGGCGCCACTAGCATTCCACTTACTTGGCTGCTTCTCCAAGACCTCCTGAAACTTCTTCCTCTCATACTCGACAGACTGCTGCATGAGGTGCGGCCTAATGCTAGTGATAGCAAAGTTGGCCATGTCTACTTTCATTAGGTCTAACACAGAAAATATTGCCCTGAAAAAAAAATGAGAAGATTTAGAAGCAGGCAGTAGTGACAGAAGCACAGTTTAGAGGAAAAGAGATGCATGTTTCATCCCAGAGAGTTTAAAGGAAAAGAGATCATGTTTCATCCCAGAGAGGGCAGCAGAAGAGCCATGTGATGCTTTAATCCCAGCACTTGAGAGGCAGAGGCAGGCGGATCTCTGTGAGTTAGAGGCCAGCCTGGTCTATAAAGCGAGTTCCAAAATGCCTGGCTCACAGAAACAAAGATATGGCTATCCATGTAAATGGCTAAGAGGCTGGATATTTTAAAGAGCCTGACTTTTTTGTTTGCTTGCTTTGTTTTTTTTTTTTTTTAATATTTATTTATTTATTATGTACA
>NW_026074593.1:0-1593 GCF_014885135.2 Alexandromys fortis
CGGAGCCCTTCCCCTGCCCCAGAAAAGAAGGAGAAATCTCCAGAGCTCCCAGAACCATCAGTGAGAACGAAAGACTCTTCAGTACAGGAGGCCACATCTACAAGGCATGTTCCTGACATTGTGTTACATAATCACGCTGTAGGCTGTTCACACCGCCTGCAAATAGATACTGCTAATTCAAAATGATTGCTTTCCTTTGAGATATTTTCTAAGGTTTTTTTTTTAATTACAAAGTTGAAATTTTATATATAAGGAAGAAAATAACCTAACCAATTGAATTGTTTTGTTGTTTTGTTTTAATGTGGTTTAGTGTTTTGCCATGGGTGTCAGGTCCCCTGAAACTGGAGTCACAGACAGCTATGAGTTGCCATATGGGTTCTGGGAATTGATCCCAGGTCCTTTGGAAGAACAGTCAGTGCTCTTAATGCTGAACCATCTCTCTAGCCCTGTGTGTTATATTCCTTAAAAATTTTTAATGTATTTTTTGGTTTTTTGTTTTTCGAGGCAGGGTTTCTCTGTAGTGTTGGAGCTGTCCTGGAACTAGCTCTTGTAGACTAGGCTGGTCTCGAACTCACAGAGATCCGCCTGCCTCTGCCTCCCGAGTGCTGGGATTAAAGGCGTGCGCCACCACCACCCACCCACAAAATTTTTATGTGTTGTAATGTGATCTTCCTATCCTCTTGCCACAATATGCTGTGGACAAGTTCCTGTTGGTTTTTGTTTTCTTTTTGTAATGGGGGATGCAACCTAGAGCTTTGCACATGCTTTGTTATTGACCTACATTCTCAGTTTTTACCCCCGACCTCTGCTAACTGAAGTACAAACTATACCAAATAAAAGCCACGCCCTCCCTCTCTAATGGGACCGTCTTGTGCTCTGGCTGCCTTAAGCTTGACTGTGGCATGCAGTACATGACACTGCAGCCTCCACAGCTGTTGACCTGTGACGGGTGCTGTCCACACATTGCACACACGATGGTTGAGTAGGTAAGGGGATGCTGTCCTGACTGGACTTTGTGCATTAGCTTCTGTCCCCTCATGGTTCCAAAGGCTCCCGGGGGTCAGGCTTTGTGGACTCCAGCAGTTGGACAGTGGCACAGTCCTTGCCCACATGTGAAGCAGGGGTATAAATTCTTAGTTGCTCAATGAATTCTGATGTGTACCTGTCGTTTGAAGCCGGGGTCTTTGCAGATAGTGAAAAGTTTTTTTGAATAAGGTGATTATATCTGTTAATTTATTGCTTTTTAACTTATTTGCACTGGGCAACAGGTCACATTGTTGAGCACAGCTTTATGGAGTTGGCCCGCTCCTTGATTAACATGGGCTTCCAGGGAATTTAACTGAGGTTGTCAGACTTGCACCAGAAATGCTTTATCAAAGGTAGCCATTTTGCTAGCCCTTGAAAACCCTTAAAAGAGAGCCAGGTCAGTATATGTAGTTATGTTGGCTTAGGATTCTAAGAAGAGTAGAGGAAAAAAACAAAGCAATGTTATTTTCACAGTGACATCCTGAAAGCTCCCAAGCCCGAGCCTGTACCAGAGCCCAAAGAACCTTCTCCAGAAAAAAATTCCAAAAAGGAAAAGGAAAAGACCCG
>NW_026074594.1:0-1592 GCF_014885135.2 Alexandromys fortis
GTTATGTGGGATGCTGAACCAGGGTCTTATGGAAGAACAGCCACTGTTCTTAACTGCTAAGTCTCCAGGCCCTCATTCCTACTTTTTGTTTTATTTTTAGGTGTGGTATTAGCATAACCTTGACCTTTATATAGTTCTGGGCATTGAACTCAGCTCCCAACCAAAGAACATCACTGACCTTCAATGTAAGACTATTGTAATAAATACATTGATCTTAAATTGTTTAACTTTGATATTATTCAATTAGTAAACAGTCAAGGTGCTAAATCCTTTAAAAAATAACATTTATTTTGTAGATTATCTGTGTGTGTGTGTGCATGTGTGTGTATTGTGTGGGTGTAACACATGCTTGCTGATGATTGAAGTGTCAGGGAGAGGGAGTCAAATAATACCCTGGGAATGAGATTGCAAGTAGTTTTGAGTTGTCTGACAGGGGTGCTAGGAAATAAACCGGGGTCCTAGGGAAGAGCAGCAAGTGTTTTTAATGACAGGGACATACCTCCACTTTGGCTACTAAGTTCTTAAATTTGCTATCTAGTTTATTTTTTCTTCTCCACACTCTCAATTTCCGTGATACACATATCCATGCAGGCACATACTTCTAATTAAAATGTTGTGGCACTGTGCCACGATCTTGTAGGAGGAATTCATCTTATTTGGATTCCTGTTGTGGATTCCAAGGCTCTGTTGCTAAAATATACTTCCCTGAATGATTTCTTAACTGAATGATTTACACAGATTGTTAGGTAAGTATAATTGAATATTTAATTTGGAGGGCATTCCATATTTCCATAAGGTTTTAATTCTTTAAGAGGTCTCTATAATACTCAAGTAGTGATTTAATTGATACAGGTTCTGTGTGGTTATTTTGGTTCTGGGCGGCTGGGACAAACAAGTGGCCTCATCCTCCTACAAATTGGCACCCACATGGCCAACTAAATTCATGTAAAACCTTCTTCTTTTGTTACCACAAAAGATGAGAACTTGTGGATTGCTTCTAGACAATATGATTTGAAGGACTAAGATGCCTTAAAAGGTTACCACTAATACCCCCAAAATACCTTCAAAAAATTACTTTGCTCAATAAACAGCAAAAAGCAGTTTGGAGATAAATAACTATGCCCATTTTCTCAAATATTGTCTATAAATGTATGTTTACACTTAAAGGGGATATGATATAAATATGAATAATTTGCATTTGTATGGTTCTTGGTTATTGATACAAATTTAAGGTCAATTTTGTTATATGTATATGTATTTCTGATATTGATTAAGATATTATGTTTGTGCAGCTTATTTAAAATATAATGTATAATTAAGCAATATAGGTTAATAGCTAGTCATTTATAATAGTCAAGCTTGTAGTCATGTTAGTTAGATTTTCTAGGTGTATTGAGATATATTTCAGTTAGATGAGTATTCTTCAAATCTTTTAGAGACCTCCAGAATATGGCATTTTAAATGTCTAAAAACATAAGACTTTTCATGACAGTGAGACAAATCTGCTCCTGGCAGCACCAAACTACTTCAGGAGGATGATGGACATTGAAGAGGCTCCTTATGGAGTTGGTTAGCCATTTGGGCAAGAAACT
>NW_026074595.1:0-1594 GCF_014885135.2 Alexandromys fortis
GTGTGTGTGTGAACATTCCTCATTATGGATTTTAACATTAGGAACAAGAGAAATTTCTCCACTATCACCTTGTAATGTTACATGAAAAATTCATCAGAAATTTCACTTGCTACAAACATTATAGTGTCATTCCATAGTATACATTATAGTTACTAAAGAATAAAATGAATGTATTCTTAGAGCAATAACATGTAGTAACAATACCACTGTATTTCTTGCTTTCCAGACAAAATCATCTTCTCCCTTCCCAGGTTTACATATATCACTACATTTGCCTGTAACTAATCTCATTTTATTTTGATATTTAGATTTAATCTTTGTACATACCTCAAGATTTATCTAGTGCCATATACTAATGAAGTCTCCTTTGAATCTACAGAATCAAATAACTATTGTGGGAAATTTATTTATTCAACAAATATTCATTAGTTTCGACTGTGTGTTAGATTTGAAAGTATTCTTCGAGACTGCTGATATTTATTATATTTCCATCTATTTAGTGAATTATAGTACTATTTAATTTATAATACATGATTCCTTTTATTGAGATATACATGATATAGAATAACCATGTGCCTCTATATCCTTTGTTGTTATGGTCCTATCAAACCCAGAATTCCTTGAGTTCATATTTTTTTATATAGAATAAGGAAATCAGCTGAATTTTTAAGACTCCATGATCCATCTCTTTATAGATTTTTACCTAAGAAAATGTATTTGTCTAGAAATAGTAGATCCTTGACGAAGAGATAGCATGAAGCACAAAATACCTTTTTAAAACCTAAAATTTAACTAAAAGAGTAGAAATAAATCATTATATTGTGCATACACAGAGAGACACAAAGATAGGAGGCTGTATGGATGTGGAATGTAAGCTGATTTTTGGAATTGTGGGGTAGGGACAGAGATACCTAGAATAGGACTGGGGAGGGCCATGGAGTCAATCAAGGTATGAAGACAAAAATAACATGATAACCTTTTAAGTTCAGAAATAACAGAGGATACTTCTAAAAGCTCAACCCAGGCATGATTAGAAGAAAGGGCCCAGTAAAAGCTCATTTAAGAAGAAAGTCAAAGACTTGCATGTGGAGAGCTTTAAACACAATGATAAAGAATTTGAGCTTTTTAAAAGCAATTAGTTAGACTTAAATTCAACAAGAACTCCCCTGACTTGTTCTGAACTCACAATTATCCGGCTGAAGGAGATCAAGGAGGATACAAATAGGAATGGAAGAAGTCAAAGTATCTTTATTTGTAGATGGCATGGTAATATGTATCGGTTATACGTAATGTTCAATTCCACCAGCAAACTCTTATAGCTGATAAACACTTTCTGCCTAGGAGATAGATACAAAACCAACACACAGAAATCAGTAGCCTTCCTACATATAAATGATAAATGGACTAAGTCAGAAATAAGGGTAGCAGTACCTTTCATAATAGCCTGAAATGTATAGTGTATATTTTCTTTCTTTCTTTCTTTCTTTCTTTCTTTCTTTCTTTCTTTCTTTCTTTCTTTCTTTCTTTCTTTCTTTCTTTCTTATTTTTTTGTTGTTTTGGTTTGGTTTGGTTTTTCGAGACAGGATTTCTCTGT
>NW_026074596.1:0-1592 GCF_014885135.2 Alexandromys fortis
AACTATGTACCTCTTATGCTACATAATGTGATCTTTAATGTGTTCTTGACATCATTGATTCTAATCTGTTACGGTATAACTCATTTGAGTATCCTCACTCCACTTGTCTTCAGTCTGTTTCTCTAATACTAAAAGCCTTATGTTACCTCAGTGTGAATATACAGAAATGCTAAAATTAATCCACCCCACCATTGGACACCTTTATAACTAGAGTGCAGTGCTTATTAAAGAAGTTTCCACAGTTAGTTTTCCAGATGCCATTCAGTTCTAAAGGTACTGAGATAAGGGTAATATTTTTGGTTGTACATTATTCAAACCAGTTAATAGATACTGAGGAACATCATTTCCACGTTACATATTAAGTGCCATTCTTCTGCTTGCTTGCTTCTGGGAAACAGAATCCACCCAAGAAAATGCTGCTACCAAACCTTTCTTACTCTGTTCTTTTGTGTCTAGGATTGCTTTTTAACCTTTCTCAGGTTTTACATGGATTTAGTTAACCATGTTGGCACACCAATTTGTAGGAAGGAGGTAGCATTTTTGTGTCCAGCTGCTCAGCCACAAAATAATCACACAGAAACTGTATTAATTAAATCACTGATTGGCCTATTAGCTCTAGCTTCTTATTGGCCAACACTTACATATTAATTTAACCCATTTGTATTAATCTGTGTATCATCACATGGCTGTGGCTTACCAGCTAAAGTTCCAGTGTCTGTCTCTGGTGGGGAAACATGGCGTCTATCTGACTCCTCCTCCCTTCTCCCAGGATTCAGTTTAGCTTGCCCTGTCTAGCTAAATTCTGCCCTGCTATAGGTCCAAACCAGTCCTTTATTAACCAGTGGTATTCACAGCATACCGAGGGGAATCCCACATCATATCACATTTTCTTTTTCCATTCTTCTGTTGAGGGACATCTAAGTTGTTTCAATCTTGAGATACTGTGAATACAGCAGCAAAGAACATGGTGGAACAAGTGTCCCTGTTTTAATATGAAGCTTTCTTTGAGTATAAGTCCAAGAATGATATAAGTAGATCTATGAAGTTGATGGATTCCAGTATTTCTGGGGAACTGCTATACTGATTTCCATATTGGCTGTCCAAGTATTAACATTATACATATTTTAATATATTTCATGCTAGTTGTTTTAATTCAATATTCTATCATCTATATTTCATTCATTTTGATGTCTCTATTTTTATTAAGTGTAAAATATTTTTAAATAATTTAGCATTCTTATTGAGACTTATTCTTTGACTTACAGGCTACTGGGAAATGTGTGATTTAACCACAAAATATTTAGACATTATCAAGGTATATTGCTATTACAGATTTCTACTTTACATCAGTTTTAGTCTTAGTACACAGTAATGATTTTTATTTTTTCAAATATCTTAAAGCATTACTTCATAGCCCAGACTATCCTCTTTCCTGTTCCATGTAAGCTTAAGCAGAGTATAAAATATTGTGACATCATATATAATATCTTATAAATATAAATTTCATCAAGTTGATTGATAGTGCCATTATGGTCATCTATAAAATTAGTGATTTTTTGCCTAATAAATGTATCATTTGCTTTCAAAGGGGT
>NW_026074597.1:0-1603 GCF_014885135.2 Alexandromys fortis
GTTTTATCTAATTCATTTAGGAATTTAATTAAAATCAATAGTCCAGTAAAATTATTTTGAATTCAGCTCTAGCATTTTTTACTGAAGTAGGAAATCCTCATAAAACTTTCTCCTAAAGACATTTTATTCATGGCTTGTTATTATTTCACTCTTATTACCTATTTATTTGGTGTGTGAAAAACTTTCTTTTCTATAAAATTATGGACACAAATATTGACAAAATTAAATTTAAAGAAGCTTTATCAGCTTTGCTTTTAATTTTTGGAAGACTTTTACAGCATGTTCAGTTTCTAGTTGTAGAATGTGTATTGTTTGACTTGAGTTCACTGAACTGTGAAGTGTGGGTGGGCATCTGATCATACTAAGAGATACTTTTCACATCATTCCTGAGGAGCAATCTGTTCATGTTCAAAATAGCTTCGCTTTTTTGTGCCCTGTGGTTCTAGGTATGAGACATATGGACTCTATTTCTATGTGCATCTGAGCCCTGCAACTCAAATAAAAATAGTTTTCTTCCTCCTGTTTATCGTCACAACAAAGAAAAATATCATTGTGAATCTTGTCATTAAAAATCCACCTTCTCTTTAAATAGTGTTTTTAATGACATATAGCCTCATATATTACAATCAAAAGAATATTTCTAAGTTTAACCTTTGGATATTTTACAACCTGAAAATAGTTTATAAATTGAAATTTTAAAAATGCGCGACAGTTTAGTAATTTTACATGATTAGAACACTTCAAAAGTTCTATAGCATTTACTTTGAAAAGTTAATAATTTAAAAATTTAAGATACTCAAAAATGTTCATGTCTAGTCTCATAACTTACTGGGAATGAAATAAAAAACAGAAAAGCATCAAGCAAATTTGAGCATAAGATATTTCTTAAATAAAACAAAAATTTGATAGGCTACAGAAATATTAAGTGAAATCACTCAGAAGCTGTATATTATTTACAAAATAAATCCTTTTTTTCATTTCCCAAGTATTGAATGATGATGTCTTAAGATTATTTGAGTGGAAAGGTCATATAATTTTGTCAAATCTATAGGAGAAAACTTTTTGCATCTTAAAAGTTCAGGTTATTGTGAAATAGTGTGTTCAGATGTTTTAACAGAAAACTCTCGGCTAATTTCTCTTGCAAAGCATGGTGTGTATCTCAGTGTTTTAGTGTCAGATGCTTCTCCAGAGAACAGGTTTATAATGTGACATTTAAATATCTCCCAGCATCATACGGACCTGGAGTTAGGTCTGTGGCCCTTTTGAGCTACTAAGATTAGGGTATATCCTCCATTGGCCGACTGAAGGATAAACGAGGCTCTAGACAGATTATTGTACTTTTCCCTTAGACGTTTAAGATGGTCAAATTCCTGCTTCTCCTGTAATTTCAAACACTTAATGTGCTGCACCCGCAACCTGGTGGGGGATGCTTGGTATGAGAAATGACTATATTGGAAAACAATTAGGCTTATGTGTCTTTGGTATATTTGATACTACAGCGTCCAAACTAACCAATTCTGACAGACAAACTTTCAGAGTTTGTCTATGTCATTCAAAATCATATTAATGATTCTGGATTCCAGGTCACTTCTCTCACTGAGGA
>NW_026074598.1:0-1581 GCF_014885135.2 Alexandromys fortis
GGTGGGTTGATTTTCTACATAAAAACGACCCTTCAAGCTGTGGAATATCAGCACTCTGTACAAAGTCTGTCCATTCATGAATCTCTGTGGATAAATTTGAAATACGGAAGCACGAGACATATACTGATAGGATTGATTTATCGGCCACCAAATAACGACCCAAACATAGATAAAGTTATCCTTGATGAGATTAGAGCACTTTCGGCAAAAAAAGAGATCATGCTCATTGGTGACTTCAACGCGCCCAACATTGATTGGTCACTCATGCATGCTACTTCATCTGAAAGGTCCTTTGACAAACAGCTACTAGACCTTGCCCTAGATGAATTTCTCGTTCAGCACATTAAGTTCAACACTCGCTCTAGGAACGATCAACGCTCGACTTGTCTCGATCTTATCTTCACTAAAGACGAAGACAGTATCACAGACCTACTAGCCCTGCCACCTCTTGGATTGAGTGACCATTATGTCTTAGCCTTCAAGCTTATTGTTGATTCACGATCTGAGATTAACAAGAAACTTTATAGAAATATGTGGAAAGCGGATATTCTAAGTATGAAATCATACCTGAGCACTGTGGATTGGGAGACCCTTCTGTCTTCCGAAATTGAGATATCCTGGATTAACTTTAAAGGAATCTTTCATCACCTAATCCAAAACTTTTGTCCTCTTGTATCGTCAAAATGTTCGAGTGCACCCAGATGGCTCACTCCAGATATAAAGAAACAGTTAAAAAGAAGAGCGAAGGCTTGGAATCTTGCAAAATCATCTGGCCTGGCTCTACACCAGTCAAGATATCGAAAAATCAGAAATGATTGCAAGATTATGATACAACAGAGTCGAATAGAATTTGATACTAGAATTCTTGAGAATGCCGTGAACGAGCCCAAACGATTCTACGGTCACATTAACTCCAAAATGAAGACACGTGAACATATACCGTGCTTGAAAAACGCAATTGGTGAAGATGTGACTGTAGATGCTGAAAAATCTGAACTCTTCTCTCAGTTCTTCCAATCCGTCTTCACAATGGAAACTGAAGTTCCACCGAGTCTATCAAATCTTAGGCGGACAAACCAGGTTATCGAGGAAATCACCTTCCTGGAGGAAGATTTAAAAAGAGAACTTGAGCACTTGAACCCTTCGAAGTCTGGAGGTCCAGATAATATTCCCTCAAGATTATTGAAGTTACTAGCAGATGACATATGTGTACCATTGTCCTCTATTTTTAGAAAGAGCCTTTCCTCCGGATCCCTGCCTTCTGACTGGAAAAAAGCGTCTATATCCCCGATCTACAAAGGTGGTCAGAAAAATAGCCCAAATTCATTTCGTCCGATAAGTTTGACTTGCATTTGCTGTAAAATCTTAGAGAGACTCATTAAGCGTGAGCTGCTTAGCTTCTTCGAAGTTAATGGCCTTCTCAACAATGCTCAACATGGTTTTCGAAATGGTAGGTCCTGCCTTACAAATCTACTTTTGTCACAAGAGAGCTGGACAAAGACAATGGATGCTGGATTTGCCGTTGATGTCATTTATATTGACTTCAAAAAAGCCTTCGATTCCGTTCCACATCAACGGCTT
>NW_026074599.1:0-1595 GCF_014885135.2 Alexandromys fortis
TATATATACACACACACACACACACACACACACACACACACATAATGGGATTACTGAATCATACATACAGCCACATGGCTCTCTACAATGGCCATACTAATTTACATTTTTGTCAAGAGTACATAAGAGTCCCCCTTAGGTCCCTCTCCTTTGTCAGGATGCTGCCTTTCCCTTGTGTCTTGCTCACCTTGGGTCACTCATTTACTTCACTGCTTTACAATAATCTCTTTCCCTACATACCCTTCTCTCATAGAACCGTGTCCCCATTTTAGGTGTGCCAGCATCTTAATTTTCACATAACTTGTGGCCAACCTATTAGTAAGGAATGCAGTTCTTCAATATTGCTGGTTTTCTCCTTTCTGGTTTCAGCAGGAGCTGTGTCAATTATCCAGTAGGCGCTTTGGGCCCCGGAGATGCTATTGTGCAATACAAGCAGTGGATAGGCTAGTGCTCCCAATTCTTTGAGCTATAATGCTGACTTGCAACAGTTTTTGTTCTTTTGTGTTTATTCCTATAGCTTCAGTTCGTCTATGGCTCAATCTCTTTCTTGAGGTACTGCACATTAGAAACTGGTTTATCTCCTTAGGACCTCTAGCACACAATTAAATATCATCGCTCTAAGTTTTTTTTTTTGTTGTTTTTTTGGTTTTTTTTGTTTGTTTGTTTTTTTTTTTTGTCGTCATCTACCTGTCTTGATGTCCTAAAGGAGAGGTTGTATGACCCACAAAGCAGGTAGCACATGGCTCAGGATAGTAGCTTGGTAGGTGGGAGGCAGGATGTTCAAAAGGGTGTGTTCCTTGGCCTTAAATACCCTGTGACCCAATCTAAAACTTAACTGCTTGACTTCATGATGAAAAGATAAGCATATAGGCTTGGCATCAAAGCAGCAGGAGGAGGCCGTGTTAGATACAGGGCAGTCAGCATCTGTTTTTCCTTTTGCGATCTGGAACCATCGTACATTCTGGAGAGAAGATAATTGACTTGGACCTGACGTGGAGCAGAGGTTTAAGGTAAGGATAGTTTAAGAAAATGCCTCCAAAACAGTTCCCGTTGGGGAGGCAAAATGCTGACGTGGGATGATGTAGGATCAAGAAATTTCCATATGCCTGTATCATTTTCAAATGAGGCAAATAGCACAGTGAAGCTCAAGAAATAGCTGATGTTTTTTTAGTAAATTAGAAGCTACAAATGTGTCCTGAAATATGAATCACTAATTAAGTCACAAGTAGTTTTTTTTTGTTGTGGCTCAAGATAAAATTGTAGTTTTATGTTCTTTCTCGTAAGAATATTCACTTTTTATTGAAATGGGTGTGATTCCACCAAGAAGATTGTTAATCTCTTACGCTTGGCTGAGTTTCTCTTCTCTACTTACAGGACAGGTCTGTGGTTTGTGTGGTTTTAACACGGTTTTATAATATGACGTCGCCTCTTCAGTACTAGAGTTTAAAAACATATATATTTTTGGTGCTGAGTAAGTGTGTGTGTGTGTGTGTGTGTGTGTGTGTGTGTGTGTATGTTGTAGTCAACAAAAACAGACACAGTGGGATATAAGGGTTGTTTTTTTTTTTTGCTTTTGCTTACTTCTCCTCCTTCTC
>NW_026074600.1:0-1595 GCF_014885135.2 Alexandromys fortis
GAGACAGGGTTTCTCTGTGGCTTTGGAGCCTGTCCTGGAACTAGCTCTGTAGACCAGGCTGGTCTCTAACTCACAGAGATCCACCTGCCTCTGCCTCCCGAGTGCTGGGATTAAAGGCGTGCGCCACCATCGCCCGGCGAGAAGCCTTTTTTTTTTTTTTTTAAAAAATGAACAAAATAACCCACCTCCCTCGTCCCCCACCCAAAAGAAAGCTCCTGGGTTAGACCTAACACCAAAAATTGTCATGAGAGAAGGTGTTTGGAAGGCAATCAAGCACATGAAAAAAAAAGTGAGAATCACTAAATCATCTGGGAAAGGTAAATTCCAGCACATGCCTATTAAAGTGAAATATCAGACATACATACATAAACTTAAAAACAGAAGGCAAAATTAAGATAAATGCAAACTAGAAGCATCTAGACACAGTATATGAAACAACTAATATTATCAAAAATTAAGGCAAATGATTTGAAAACTAATCAAATTGAATGTAAAATACAGAAAAGTTAATCATGATCAATTTGAATGTATCTAAGATATTTAAGGATGTTTTAAAAAGATATTTTAATCTAAAGTCTATAAATATATGTGATGGTTGGTTAGTTTTAATTGCGAACTGTGCTGGCTAGTTTTAAGTCAACTTGATACAAGCTAGGGTCATTTTGGAAGAGGGAATCTCAGTTGGGAAACTGTCCATATCATATTGGCCTGTAGGTGTAAGACTGTTGTCCATTTTCTGATTGATGACTGATGAGTGACAGCTTAGTTTACCATGGTGATAGGACCCCGGGTTAGAGGTCCTGTGCGCTACAAAAAAGTAGGTTAAATAAAGCCATAAGGAGCAAGACAGCAGCATTCCTCCATGGCCTCTTAGTTTCTGCTTCCAGGTTCTTGGCCTGACCTCCTTCAGTGATGGGCTATTGCCTGGAAGTGTAAGCAAAATAAACCCTTTCCTGCCCAAGTTGCTTTTGGTCAGTATTTTATCACAACAATAGAAAGCTAACTGAGACATCAACCTAGTACAATCTATAATAAGCTAGGAAGAGAAGAGAGTATCAACAAGAAATTGTCTCCATTAGATTGGTCAGCGGGCATGTCTGTTGCGAACTGTTTTAATTAATTGATGTGGGAAGACCCAGACCACTTCAATGGGTAGCACCATTCCCTAGGCATACTGGACCTTGATCTGCTTAAAAGCAGAGAAATGAGCTGAGAACATATATTCATTTCTCTCTGCTCTTGACTGCTGGTGCTATGACTAGCTATTTGAAGTTCCTGCCTAGCCTGCCCCACAATGATAGTCTATAACATGGAATTATAAGCTAAAATAAACCCATTCTCTCCTAAATTGCTTTCTGTCAAGGTATTTTGTCAAAGAAACAGAAATGAAACAAAGACAATATAATTAACCCAAATTAAAGAAGATTATATATTTAGTAGATGTGGAAATACAACAGATAAAAGAATATGAATTTAAGATTTCTCAAAATCCTTATAGGAAGGGGCTGGAGAGATGGCTCAGAGGTTAAGAGCATGGCCTGCTCTTCCAAAGGTCCTGAGTTCAATTCCCAGCAACCACATGGTGGCTCACAACC
>NW_026074601.1:0-1593 GCF_014885135.2 Alexandromys fortis
GAGCGACAACCCCTGTGAATTTGCAACCTGCACCGGCACCCCTTTGCATTTGTGACCTGTGAAAACGTCTTCATTCATCTCACACATGTGAATTGCCCCGAAGACTCAGAATAGAGGGAGGGAGGGAGGGAGGGAGGGAGGGAGGGAGGGAGGGAGGGAGGGAGGGAGAGAGATTATAGAAACCAGTTAATACATTGCACAGCTATAGGAAACCTGGTCCACCCTCAGGCCAAAGCACTGAAGTTGTGAACAACTCCATCATCATTGGAGCTCTCCCTCCAAGTCCTTGCTTCAAGTTTCTCTGCCCATATCCTCAAATTTGTCAGCTACTTCTCCGCGCTGTTGCAATTGACATCCACATCCCTTCTACCGATGTGCAGACATAAATACCGCCATTCACAACTCCCTAAGCACAGCTAACATGGAGCTATAATATTTTAATACGTAACTGAAAGGCAGTATAAGAACTGAGGGGGGAGTTTCAATTAGCTCCTCTAGAATCCACTGTCATGGAAGCCCTGGGTAGTCATTGTGCTTCTTGCTATGTGACTGGGATTCACTGTCCACTTGGGACAAGAGGTCCTGCAACTTGTTCATCTCCCCTTAAATCCTAGGCACCTGTTTGAATTCTCAGGCTCCAGGCAAAGGAATCAATTAAAACCTACTCCCTCCATGATATTCTCCCAAAATATATTCAAGAAGACATCCTTAAGCATTAAGAGGAATGTCCAACAGCTAGATCTGAGTTTAGATAAATCCTCTCATTTTAAGACTTTATAAGGGTGATGTCTGTTTTGAAGCTACATACAAAGGAAGGTGTGTCCAGCACAAAGGATGTCCCACGGTACAAATGGGAGCCCCTGTCTTAGAATAAGGGAGCTGCTTTTGAGTCCCCAAGTGCCATGTTTCAACATTTCAACAGTTTTAAGAACCTTTTTCTACTTCGCAAGAGAGGGAGCATTCACATAGCATTTGGCAGAAGTTGATTCCTGTGAAGAGAGCCTGAAGAAAGGACTTTGAAGTCTAGCATTCTCAGGGAAGATTAGAAAAGGCTCCTAGGAAGAGGTATCATTCGCGTTAAAATGAGGGATGGGTTTGCATTGTCTGCGTGGGCTGCAGAATCGCTAGTCTGTGCATGCTGTGGATGACGAGGAGTTGCGAGTACTGGAGTTGGAACGCTCTGCTAGGCCCATCTCACCTCCATTAGTTTTATTGAACCTTGAAATGGCTTTTGAAGTTAACAATCACCCCAGAGGATACAAAGTTAGACACGTGAAAAAAAAAAAAAAGACATTAAAGTTTTGTAAGTTTCCAGTTAATCCATCAAATACATTTCAGTCTTAGGTAGCAGTGTGTAAACTCTATCAAGGGCATCTGAGCTTCCCTTGGAAACATCTGTAGCCAGACAAACAGATAACATTTAATAGAGATAAAGAGAGTCCAAGGAGAGCTAAGGACTCACCTTCCAGGCGAGGTGCATTCATTAATGGACAAGGTTTTTTGCTTTGTTTTCTCTTGTTTTGTTTCTTCTGAGATCCTGTTGGTGCTGGGAAATGGAGGCAGCAAAAAAATTAAATAAATAAATGAATAAAT
>NW_026074602.1:0-1530 GCF_014885135.2 Alexandromys fortis
CTATGCTTACTTTATATTGAAACTGAGCCGAGTTGGAGTTGAGTTCAGTGTTAGGTATCTTGCTTTATCAATCTTCATCCTTATTCTTTTTTTTTTTTTTTTTTTGAGATGTCTCTCACTGAGCCTGTCTCTCTGGCACTTGGATATTATGCTCCCCCAAGACTGGCTATCCAGAAGCTCAGAGATCCTCCTGCCTCTACCTCCCCAAGGCGTCTGTAGGCAGCAAGCCATCTCACCAGCTCCTATGCTTACTTTATATTGAAACTGAGCCGAGTTTGAGATGCAGCTCGCTGTACAATGCTTGCCTGTGCCTATCCCCAGGCTGTTTTCTCCAGCCCCACAACAAAAAGCAAACTTCCTGAGCCTTCCCAAGCTGTGAAACTATGTCGCCTGTTAATGGGCAACGTCAGGCGCCCATGGGAAATGATTCTTGGCGCGGCATGCTGGCTGTGCTGGCCGCGCTGGCCTTGCTCTGGGCTCTGTGGCACAATTTCTTGTTACCTCCACAGAGGGGCTGGAAGTATCCCAGGCCCGGATCCACAGATGCAGCTCTTAAATTAAATTAATACTTAGGCACTGCACCTGACACTTGGGCAGTGTCCCTCCTGAAATATAAAATGTATTTATTCACTTCCTAGTTATTTCTTTCCTCATCTCTATTATCCAGGGAGTTAAATATTTGTGGAGCTAAAGCGAGGCCTCCCTTACCCTCCCCCACCCATCCAGCATCTCACCATTTCTGCCACACCCTCCCCCCTTTTGTCGTGTGAGACTTGAGGATGCCAGACTGAACACATGAAAACATGTACGCTCAGTTCCCTTTGGTTTTAGATAAGCAAACTGTAGTGTAATCTCAAATATTGCATGGGATGTACTTAGCTTTCCAAACTACCTGGTGTTTAGCTGAAAACCAAAGCTAACAGTGCAGTCAGTATTGTACCTGGCAGCCCTGACTGGGCTTTCCTTTGGTGCACTTACTACAACTAAAAATTATTTTTCTATTAGTGTGATTCATTCTAAAAAGGCTGTGGGTGTTTCTTATTTCTGACGCCTCAGCCTAACACAGGCTTTCTCCTCTTCCCTTTGTAATCTGCCATTTTCTCATAGTCCATGTCTGTCTCATCTCTATCCAGAGTAGTCCTCTGTTCCCGGCCAGGACAAACCCCTTTCCCCTCCTCTCCCTCGTCCTCTATTTCCTTTGTCTCTTATGCTCTGCCCTCTGTCCCTCTGAACAAATTAACCTTTGTGCTGATAACTTGGACTTGGAGGCTCTGAGCTGATGCTTTTCCTTTCTGAGGGCACTGAGGACAACACAGATGTCAACCTCTGGCTCCATACACAGTGCAACACCCGCACACACAGGAACATGCTCACAGTACACCTGCACACATGGGAATATGCTCACTCAGTACACCTGCACACATGGGAATATGCTCACTCAGTACACCCACACGCACGGGAACATCCTCACATGGGACACCCGCACACACGGAACATGCTCACAGTACACCCGCATGCACGGGAACATGC
>NW_026074603.1:0-1530 GCF_014885135.2 Alexandromys fortis
AAGCACATTAGACAACATTAGCATGGGCACAGAGAGCCACAAAATTTAAGAACAGTGTCTACTAATAATTGCAGTAATCATTTGCTTAATGGTCAGTGCTGGATCATTATATTATTTCAACAATACCCTTAATCTTTATTTCTTTTTAAATTGTTAATACAATTTTATTAATTTTAATAAGTTTATGCACTACATTTTGTCATAATCATCCATGATTACTCTCACTGTTTTCAGATCCTCTCTCCCTTTTTACCTTTGCCCAAATTTATATCCTTAAAAGTAACTTTCTAGTTCATTTTATGCTAGACATATATTCAAAATGTAGGGGCACCTGCTGACAGTGGGTTGACCTTCCAGAGACAACACCTTTAATTCAAACTGTCTGTCAATCACACAGAAGCCCTAAGTTGCCAATAGCTTATTAGTTAGGGGCAATAAGGGCTTCTGAGCCTCTCCTCCTTACAATCCAGTGTTGATCTCTTTGATGTTACACAAGATCAAGGCAAGCAAGCAACAATATACTTTTAAAGGAGAGCTAGACTCTGAACAACAAGGTTACTTCCTGTCATGGGTAATTAGACTCCATGTTGCCTATTCTGTGTTTTCTCTTGGTGGATTTACATAGTCAGTGGGGAAGAGTGTCACCGGGTATCATTCTGTCCACACTGGTGTGTCTTCATGCTCAGGCTTTTACCAGTGGCCAGATGTGCTAAGTAGAGCTATTATGGGGATTGGCTTAGAACACACTGATCATGTCTAAAAACTCGAGTTTCATTTCAAGTACTCTGTATAACGTACCCATTATTTCACAGTCTATATTCTTTGATTTAGAGTGGTGGGTGCAGGAAAGTCATAAGTTCAAGACCAGCCTTTTTTAAATAGTGAATGTTAGGCCAGCCGAGGCTAAATAATCGATGAAAAATCAAAAATAATAAAATGAAATAGAAGAGGCCCCTATAAAATCTGTTGGTGGAAGGAGAGTGTATAGAAACTTACTTTGTCTTTAGCAGGTTGACCAAATTTCAGAGACTAGCCATGAGCCCATGAACATATATACACATATATGTATATATATAATTATATACATGTATGTGCATATATATATATATATATGATCAGCACAGTTTTAACTTGGTGGGTTTTTAAGGGACGATAAAACGGGACACAAAGATAGCAAGGAGTGGAAAGATATGAATGGAACCAAGAGACTTAGAGTGATGAGTGGGGGTGGATATGATCAAAATAGATTTTATGGAATTCTCAAAGAATTGAGTATTTTGTTAAAAATTTTGATGAGGAAACAGTGAACAGATATAACACACACTCATTATTTGTGCAGCCAATGCTTTTTTCTTATCTGTTAGCACCTAGAGAATAGTTACATCATGTCACTTAATACTGAGAGTTTATACAGGGTTGGCCAAACTTCATGTGACGGTTTAATTTAGAATTACTTGTGGTCTGAGTAATCATGGAAGACACACAAGCATAAGTCACCTCTCAGTGTGGGTACATGATGATCAGAATCAC
>NW_026074604.1:0-1497 GCF_014885135.2 Alexandromys fortis
ACTGGAGAGGGAGAGGGAGGGGAAGTGGGGGAATGAGGGAGGGAAATGGGAGGAGGTTGAAATTTTTAATAATAATAATAATAATAATAAAAGAATTTTAGACAAGGATAAAAATAATTTAAGTCTCCACAAGAGAATAATGTCCCAAACTAGATCTTCTTTTTGCTGCCTTCTGCAAGCAGCATTTGGGCTTAAATAATGCTCTGTGCAACTGAACAGCTGAATGTTATTTTGTCTTTTCCTTCTCACAAGCAATGTCTGTTTCTGCTTGCCTTCCAAATTTTCCTGACAATAGCCATTGTGGTATTTCAGCCCCTGGAGAAAACTCTGGACTATGTACCTTTTGGATGTCTATGTAAAAGAAGGTTTAAATTGACTCATAAGAAAAAATATCTAACCATATGTTAATTCAAGGGGAATTTGTTTAGGAAACATCTGTTAAGGGATGAATGTGATTCCAACTTCTCTCACGAATTGTGGAGATTGGTATAAAAACCTACCAAACAGAACAAAAGCAGTTCAGTGAAATAAGATATACTCATAATGTTTGTGCATCTCATGGAGTTTACAGATTTATTAATTTGAAGTTTAGAAGTCTAAAGATGATTTCTCCCTTAGATAGAGTCATGAAAGAATTATTTTCTTTGTTAAATTTTGTTACTGGCGATAAGTGAATGAAGATTAAACTGTAGATATTAGCAATAAGGAAGGCAGAGTATACAAGTTTGCTGTGATATTGATGGTCTTTGTGAAATTCAAGTTTTCTTAAGTCTGCACCAAAGAGTTAAGGTTTAGGTTTTACATCTCAGTCTGTGAGAATGGGCTTGGCACTACCTGATATCCCAGTCTTTCACTCGGCTTTCATAAGATAGTGGTGATTCTCACTAAAGAGGTCCTTGGTATTCATGGTACCCTATTGTAGTTTGAGCTTTCTTCCCATTTCTGAGGAGTTTTGATTTGAATCTAACCAAAGGTAGCCTGTATTTTGAGAAAGATTTCCTTTGCAAATTTCAAAATTTCACAATAATATATTTAAAACAGCAATGTAACTGCACTATATTCAGGCTTTTCACCAACTTCTATCAAATCTCTACCAAACACAAGAGGAACTTCCCATACTAGCCTCCAGATTCAGGCTGTATCATAGGCTGTTTTATATTTTTCACATTCACACTTTGACGTTGAAGTAACTTAAAAACAGTAATGTTTACTGACCAAAAGTTTGTAAATGTGTCCATTGAGTTAGGTTTTCTGTGGTTTGTAACAAAGTACAATCTTGTTTTCTTCTCATCCAATGGTTCCTGGGTCTGTTGATGGTTTCAACTGCAGTTGATAAAGAAGAGACACAAATCTGGACTTTATTCCATAGACTCTTCCATTGATCTGTGATGTAGTAAATGATAGCCAATCAACAGTGCAGTATCCATGTGGGTAGCTTTGGAAGGATGGTGGATGTTGATATCCATTTCTTCATCAAGTCTTAATCAAGAAATTTCT
>NW_026074605.1:0-1534 GCF_014885135.2 Alexandromys fortis
GTACCAGGAGAGAAAGATGATGCACCAGATGTTGACTCTTCAAAAATGCTTAGCAATATTGCCAGCCCTTTCCCACATTAACTTTGGATAAAAGAGATGGCTATTACTAAAATTTGAGAACATTCTGTTATTCTGACGGAAAGAAGAGTTTCAAGAGAACTCAATAGTTATGAGCTAGCTGTTGGGTGGCTGAGATGCAGCAGACAAATTCCTGGAATCCATGATGCTTTAGAGACAGAAATAAACAAAATAGAATAGCTGTATAATCAGCAAGATTGAATGGAAACATTTGACATTTCACAGACTTAATGACAAAAACCCTGACACTGGGTAGAAGTCCAGCTTAGTCTAACAAAGGCCACACGTGGAAACCCACAGCCAGCATCATATTCCGTGGGGACACTGGCAGTTTTTTCTCTGAGATCAGGAAGCACAAAGGATGCTGTTGTGACCACTTCTGTTCAAGAGACTCTTAGGACACACACCACACAGAACCATCAGGCTAGACAATGAAATAAAAGGTGCCCGATTATAAGGTGGTAAAATACACATCTGAAAACACATGAGCTTGACTGTAGAAAATCCTTAACCTTCTACAGAAACTCTCAGAACTAAATGAACAAAACTAGCAAAATTGTTGGACAACAAAGTGAACGTGCCCAGATGAGCTGTATCTCTGTATACTAATATTGACCCTGAACAGTTAGATTTCCTTTTCTTCCTGTCAGTAGTGGAGCTTGAACCTAGGGCCTCATGCATGCTAGGCAAGTGTTCAGTTACTGAGCAAGAGCCCCAGTCTTAACATTGGACAACTGAAAAGAAAATCAAGAAAGTATTTTATTTATGAGCTCACCAAAAAAGGATAAAATACTTAGAATTGACTCCACCAAAGAGATAAAAAAAAAACTTGCACCCAGAAAACTACCCAATAAGAAAGGATGAAAGAAGACAAGGAATGAAAGCCAGTGGGGTTTACAGGTGGGAAAACTTCATCTCATTATTGCTGTTTTGCAGTGCTGGGGATCGAACCCCAGGCCTTGTGCATGGTGAATGATGCTCTATTGTTGAACTATAGTCCAAGCTATGCCTTTTAATTTTGATTTTGAAACAGGACGTCACTAAATTAATCAGGCTGGAGTTAAATTGGATATGTTAGACACCCTTAGAGCTATGGTACTCCTGTTTCACTTTCTTGTGTGACTGGAATTATCAGCACAAATTAGCTTGCCCGAAAGCCTTTTTTTAGTAGATGATAATATTACTGAAAATAGTCTATCTGTTCTATGCACATCAGATCAAAATCCTAGTAGCATCTTGTACAGAAATAGAAAATCCATTCTAGATGTCCTGGAACTCACTACATAGATGAGGCTGACCTCAAGCTCTCAGACATCCACCTGTCTCTACCCCTAAGAGTTGGGGTTAGAGGTCAGTGCCTTAAAAGTATCTTGACAAAAATGAACAAAATTGCAGGACATCCTTGGTAATTTCATAATTTTAGTACAGAGCTTCAATAATCAAAATATAAAATAAA
>NW_026074606.1:0-1595 GCF_014885135.2 Alexandromys fortis
AGCCATCTCTCCAGCCCAAACTGCTTTTTCTTTTCCTGAAAAACTTAATATAACTTCAAAATTTGTCAAAGATGGTGAAGTTCTAACTTGTAGAAGTCTTGTGGGGTTGGTTTATTTTTCTTCCCTCCTTAGCTCCCTCCCTCTCTCCTTCCCTCCCTCCCTTCCTTTCTTTTTCTTTTTTCCAAGACAGGGTATCTCTATGCAGCCTTGGCTGTCCCGTAACTCACTCTGTAGACTAGTCTTTCCTCAAACTCGGAGATCCACCTGCCTCTGCCTCCTGAGTGCTGGGATTAAAGGTGTGTACCACCACCACCCATCCAGTGGTTTGTTTCTCTTACCAGCTGAAACCTACATAGTATTCAGAAACTTTTTAAAAAGATTTATTTTGTGTGTGCATGTGTGTTCCTGAGTGTATGTACGTGCACCGTGTGCATGCAGGTGCTGACGGAGGCCAGAGGACTGCCTTGCATCCTCTGGAATCCAACTCAGCTCATGTGGGAGCAGCAAGTGCTCAGACATTTAGACTCTTGATCTATTTTGAATTAGGTTTTGAAACTGGAGCACCCCAGTGTGGTCTCTTGTTTGTGGCTATCCAGCTGTCTGAGAACTGTTTGTTGAGGAGGTTGCTCCTTCTCTACTGAAGCTGAAGGCTCCTGCCTTAGTTCTGAATGCCGGTGCCGGTTCTCTTCCTTTATCTTGTGTTTGTTCTTGGGCTAGTGTGCACAGTCCCCCAAAGTATGACACTCCGTAGGTGCTGGAATTGGAAAGTGCTCACTTCGGCTTTGTTTGCCTTTGACAACATTGATTTGGATCTTGAGGTCCCAGCAATCCCATGGGAGTTCCAACATCAAATTTTCATTCTGAAAAGGACGCCCTTGGAGGTTCACCAGAAGTCACACCAAGTCTGCGGAACAGGTTGGCTAGGATTCCCTTCCTGGAGTTAAATCTCATTCCATGAATGTGGGACATCTTCCTGCTTATTGCGGTCTTCTATTTCTGTCAGCAACGTTTGTGGTTTTCAGTGTCCAAGGCTTTGACATCGTTGATGGAATTCACTCATAAGTAGCCTGGTGCTACTATGGGTAGAATTGTTTTCTTTTTAAACATTTTTTAATCATATTCACCCCTCCCTCAATTCTTCTTCCCAGATCTCTTCACTCCCCCGTGTGTGTGTGTGTGTGTGTGTGTGTGTGTGTGTGTGTGTGTGTGTATCTCTGTCTCTCAGAGTCCAGTTTGTGTCATTCAGTCACTACCTCTGGGTGTGGGTCCAGCTCTGGAGTGTGGTTCATACACCAGAATTCACATCATCTGTCCCTCTGCCAGCAGGAATCCACTGCCAACAGCTCCTCAGTTGGGAGTGAGACATCCATCGTTCCTACCTTCCTGGAATTGTTTCCTTAATTTCTCTTTCTGATTTTTTTTATTGCTGCTGTGTAGAAACTTCTTTAGTGAGCTGACTAGCGCCCGGTAACTGGGTTGTATTTGCGAACCCTGGCAATTCTTTTTGGATGTAGGCTTTGATGGTTTCCATGTGTAGAAACGAACCATCTACAGACAAAAGTCATTTTGTCTGTTCCTTTCCAATTTGGATGCCT
>NW_026074607.1:0-1592 GCF_014885135.2 Alexandromys fortis
GACTCTCTAATTTATCCAATCTTCCTTCTATGTTTGCCAACTCCACTTCTGTACAAGTCTCTATCTCTCATATTTATACATTTTTGTTTAGTTTTTGATTGGTCCTGTGTCTGAGTTACTGTTTATTGCTTTGACAAAACACCATAACCGACACAGCTTATGAAAGAAACTTGGCTAACACTAACACTTGGCTAGAGTCATGATAGTGGAGTGAAGAAACATCTGCAAGCTCACATCTTGATCCTCAACCATGAAGCAAATGGAAAGACCCTTGGAATCAAGTTAGTGTTTTGAAATCTCAAAGCCTGCTTCCAGTGACACACCTCCTCCAGCAAGGCCACAACTCCTAACTCTTAGTGAACAGCTCCACCCACTGTGAAGACCAAGTAATGAGCCTGGAGGCAGGGGCATTTTTATTCTCAGCTGGAACTCTAAGCTGAAGCCTGGTCATCTGGTGTCCTCACCCCTGGATACAGAGATGAAGAAAATAACTGCTCCTCTTGCAGAATACACCAGTATCCATGTGCAGTTCTATGGAGGGAAACATAGCTGCTGTGGTATCATGATTGTATGGTTTGTATCATACCCAGAATATAGCATATCACTGCCCTTCATTTCCTTCCTGAGTCAACCACCTTAAATAAGCAATTATTTATTTCTCATTGTATCATTTTCATTATAAATATTTTGCCTCTTTCTTCATTAGCTAAGATAAAGATAATCACTTTAATATCCAGTATAAAGAGTATGCAATGAAGCTCTTAGAATCCTGCCCTTCTGTCTTTACCTTTTTTTTGTGTGTTTTCATATTATACCTAACCTTTATCCTATTGTAATTCTATTCTGAGTCTTAATTAAGTCTCCCCCAAGTTATCGCTTGGAAGGAAGCATTTAAGCTCCATCCCTTGTGTTAAAGAATTTGTTTTTGTTGTTCTTGAAGAAAACTTTATCATGTTCCATAATTCACAAGGAAACCAGTTTCCTTGGGTGTTTTAGACAGTGGACCTTTACAGTGTGTTTTAGCTGCCGTGTGTAGGATTTCCCACCCTAACTAATCTGCTCTGTCTTTGAACTAGGTCACTTCTTCCTCTGAACTTTCTCTGGACCATTGCAGTATTTTTACATTACTGGGTTGTATGTCTGGTCTCTGACCTGTGTCATTTCTTCTCTTCTTTTGAACCTTCTGTCAGAGTTCAGATGCTACAAGAAACTCCTTCATTTATGCAGTGTCTCCAACACAGAGAAGTCACTGGTACATATGGCCAGCAACCAGAGCTAGAAAAATATATGTAACTTGATATTTAAACTTATCATGTGTAATAGAAATATCATCTAATAATTAATTAGAAAAAAAAATTGTTAATATTTCTGGGTAATGAATTTTTAAAATATTGAACTTAAAGAATAAGCAAAAATGAAAATTCACTGAATCCAATTCAATTTAATAGAAAAAATTTAGCCTTCTTACATAGCTAATATAAAAACTTATGCACGAAAATGTATTTAATTGTGCTAATGGGCATGTTGAAGAGATTTTGGATTCATCTTGTTTTGTAAACATGAGGAGTGATATGGGGTGTTTTTCTGTATAT
>NW_026074608.1:0-1550 GCF_014885135.2 Alexandromys fortis
CCATCCCCTCTGGAGGGCTGGTACCTGGCAGGTGGAGCCTTAAGCAGCTCAGCTTCTCAGCCTGGCTCCCTCCCAGTCGTCCTCTCAGGATCCCACACTCCAATCAGACATGTGCTTTCCCTCCTACACACTCACAGTTGAACCCAACCCCTGCCTCTCTCTTCCCTGTTCAGCCTGCTGCTGCCAGGACACCAGCACATCAAAATCTTTTCTGATGAAGTTGTGTTATCCTTGCTTTAGAAACAGAGAAGTGTTTTTTTAATATTTATTTTATTTTATGTGTATGGATGTTTTGTTAGCATACACACACACACACACACACACACACACACATATATGCACCAGCTCCCATGGTATAATGGTTAACACTCTGAACTCTGAATCCAGTGATCCCAGTTTGTATCTCAGTGGAACCTGCTCCTTGAGGAAGAGACCTGGTCAGTCATCCTCATCAACTCAGACAATAAAACCCAATATAAACAGGCTGCTCATGAATACTTCAGCATTGCCAGGGGCATGTTTCATACATATACATACACATCTATGTATATATTAGATAGATAGATAGATAGATAGATAGATAGATAGATAGATAGATAGATAAATAGACTATATGCATACTTGGCAGCCAGGTCCTCTGTAAGAAGAGCAAGTGGTCATATGTAGGCAACTTTTCTATCCTGACTGCCTGTTCCCAAATAACCAGCAGCCGCTTCCCAAATAACTGACCCAGAGACTCAATATAAAGTATAAATGCTTGGTCAATAGCTCAGGCTAATTACTATCTAGCTCTTATATTTAAACTAATCTACATTTCTTATATGTGAATTGTCATGTAGCTCAAGGCTTGCTACCTCAATTTCTACACATCCTGCTTTGGTGGCAGCTGGCAGGTGTCTCTTTTAACTCCACCCTTCTTCCACCCAACATTCTCAGTTTGGCTATCTGGCCTATACCTTTTTCCTGGCTACCCATCAATTAGTGTTTTATTAAACCAATTTGAGTGGTTGGTGTAGGGGATCCTTCTGTTTATGTGTTGCTTTCGTTGGTTAAATAAAGAAACTGCCTTGGCCTTTTGATAGGGTGGATCTCAGGTAGGTAGGGAAGACAGAACAGAATCTGGGAAGAAGGGCAGAGTGGCAGACGCCATGGTTCTCCTGCCCAAGACTGACACTGGTTAGGATCTTTCCCGGTAAGCCATGACCTAGTGATGTTACACAGATTGGTAGAAATGGGTTAGATCAGGATGTGAGAATTGGCCAAGAAGGGGCTAGATATAATGGGCCAGGCAGTGATTTAATTAATACAATTTCTGTGTGGTTATTTTGGGGGTTAAGCTAGTCGGGTAGCAGGATGCAGCCAGCTCTTTTATACAAGTGATGTTGGAGGAGGAGGCCTAAATGACCCTAAAATAATCACACAGAAACTGTATTAATTAAATCACAGCTTGGCCCATTAGCTCTAGCTTCTTATTGGCTAACTCTTACATATTAATTTAACCCATTTCTATTAATCTCTGTATCATAATGTGGCTGTGGTTTACTGGCTAA
>NW_026074609.1:0-1544 GCF_014885135.2 Alexandromys fortis
ATCAGGTTGAACTGAACTATCATCTGTGTTGTATGGGATATGCGAGTCAAGTGTTTCCAAGATATTATCAGAGTTAAATTCGCTCAATTTATCTGGGATGAGTTGGGGCGCTTTACTCACATGTACTGTTATTGGCATAGGTATGTTCGGATCCAAAGTACCGCGTCCAATATGATCAGATAAATTTTTCTTGGATCGTGAAGAAGGTGCAAGTTGCAGGCTCCTGTCAATTACTCTGTCATTATTGAGCTTGCTAAGAGAAGTGTTTTTACTTTCTAGGGTTCCAGTTTTACCTGAGTTGTTCAGATAGTCTACAGTTTCTTCTACTTCTAAATAAAGCGAGTTCGAAGGTAGGGAGTGACCACCTTGTTGGACTACATTCTCATAGGCACAATGATTGTCATATGTCATTAGGGATGTGGAAGCGGTGTCATTTTGATTCGTCTGTGGATTGCGATAAGCTATATCATAACCGTTTGTTAAGTCTGAATCAGCTCTAGTATTATCATTGGAATTTGTTCGTAACGGAGCGAGACAGTTATTGTCAATCTTTCTGCTGATTATTGAAACAATGTTTCCCCTGTCACCTTTTTTCTTCCGTTTGTTGCGTTTTGTTCGAGATTCGACAATTTTGCACTGGTAACTTTCACTATCGCCGAGTTCTCTCTTATTTTGTTGCAGTATAATGCATTCATCATTGTGTAAGTCTGGCGGTTGTTTATCTTTCTCTAATAGCAACTTAATTTTCAGCATTTCAAGCCTAATATCTGCCAATTCAGTATCATTATTTTTGTCTGATTGTTGCTTACCCTTCTCTAGTAGTACTTTAATTTCCAAAATTTCGAGCCTAATATCTGACAATTCAGCGAGAACTAGTTCTTGAGTGTAATTAAGAGCTGCTAAAATATCCATATTCGAAGATTCAGTGTTCATATTGATGTAACTATAGGACTGATAGCGTGTTGCATGAAATTACATAAACCAGTATCTGAGTATGTATATTAGTCACGTATTAATATATAATTTGAAATTTCTGATATATCGAAAGGGGAACTTATCGTAATCCAAATGAAGTTTGTGATCCTCTTTGAATGGTTTAAATCTCCTTTGTGTATTCCAGCAATGCAATGTTATCCACGTATGTCAGTTTGTGCGATGCTTTTCCAATTGGTATGAGTTGTGATGAATTGATTCCAACTTTGATAAATTGTGTGTAAAAATGGCGAAAAATTGTTAATTCGTAATTTTCCAATGTTGTAAATGTGATACTGCTGTTGTAGATATTCCGTTGAATGCGGAATAAGTTCTTGCATATACTGGTGAAGTTTCAGTGTGATCGAAACAGTTTTAGATCTGATAAAGGTCTTTTGATAATATGTCGCCAAAAGTCGGTGTTTGAGACTCTTTTCGAAAATATCTCAATTAGAACCAGGTAAAATCCAGCAGAAATTAATCCAGTGAATACGCAGTGTCTGAGCTCTGATTTGATATATCCTGGAAGTGGGTGAGTTCCTTAATTCCAACTTTATTCCAAAAAATGTAAA
>NW_026074610.1:0-1589 GCF_014885135.2 Alexandromys fortis
GATTAATTAAATTTCCCATTCAGGCTAAGCCAAGATGAGATCATGAAGTCACTCAGGGTAACCCAGGTCCCTGCTGGAAGTGTGCTTTGCCAGTGAATGGCAAAATACTAACAAAAGAGACCTTTGACTCAAATACCACCGGTACCCGGGGTCTTGTGTCTGTATAATGCCTGCACATTCATTTCTTTCTTTGCCTATAGAAAAAAAAAAAAGAGAAAATCTGTTTGTTTTTTCTGATTCAGCCAAAGCCCTTTCGTCTTTGAATCTAAGGAGAGTCCTGAAAAGACTGCATCTTATCAGCCAGCTCCAGCCAGCAGGCTGTCCCCCCCCCCCCCTCTACACACAAGCCTCCAGCCTCTCTCAGCAAAAGGCCTCCCCCTCAGAGCCTTTTCCCATTTCAGAGCTAACACCCTGCTGGGTTTTGACAACAAATAAATGAACAGACAAGGCCCTAACATAATTAGCCATCTTTTCAGGTAGAGAGAGGTGGTGGGGGAGGAGGGGCTGCGAGGAGACTTCCTGTAAATTGGCTTGGCTTCTGAAGCTGACGCTAAGACAGAGCATCTGAGGGCACTTATTTTAAATAAAGCCACCTGAAGTGAGTTTTGGGAGATGCCTATTTGTGAACCCTGCCAATCTGGGCACTGATGTCAGCCAAGGCATCAGTGCAGATTTTAATTCTGTCATCCAGGTGAAAGTGACTGTGGGGGCATGAAAATCGGGGACATTTACCTCTTTTAAAGAGAAATTAAATAACAAAGAGTCAAAGAGAAGATAGAAAATTATACTTTTTGACACCGTGGAAACATTTCAGATGGACTGTTGGTGGGACAGTTTTTTTGTTTTGTTTTGTTTTAAAAAAAAAAAAAGCAATTTAGACAGTGGGAGAAATAGTCCTGTGAACAGCCACAAGACAGTCACCAGGCATCACTGCCATGCATCTGGATCTTAATGGAACCACAGTTTTCAGGGAGGGATACAGTTTGCTCGTACATTACTGGGATAACTTAATTGATCTGTCTCTGAGGCTGAGGATGTAGACTAGAGATTTATTATGGAGGGAAAAGATCCACAATACTGTTAAGGTTTTTTTTTTTTTTTTTTTACCCCAACAAGCATTTTGCCACTGACCTCTAAATGAGTTTAACCTTTTCTAAACAGACCTACACATTTTTAACATAATTTAGAGCTAGGTTTTGTTTTCGCTGCTGCTGAGGCTGTCGGATTTATCACAACATGGCTTCAGTAACCTCCTTTCAAAAACAAAGATGAAAAACAAAAGACCGAAACTAAAACCTGCCGCTTGCACTCCTTTTCCAGGCAGGGGATTCGGATCTAACCTTTTAAGAGCCTTTGGCGTCCAATATGTTAGAAAAATGTATGAAACAAAATTAGAATAGGAAAAGACGTGTGTATGACTCAGACGTATCCCAGTATCTCTGTCACAGGATTTCCCTGTGTTTCTAAAAACCCTGAGAAAGTGTCAGAAGTTCCTGGTTTTTTTTTTTTTTTCTTCTTCTTCTCTTTCTTTTTAAAAAAATAAGAAGGGGGCGCGCGCGAATAAACACACACACACACACACACACACA
>NW_026074611.1:0-1590 GCF_014885135.2 Alexandromys fortis
ACACACACACACACACACACAAGAACATGTACATGCACACAACAAAAAAACCTGCTAGACAGACTGGTTGTCAATGTGAAGGTTATAACTGAACTAAACTGCCAAACTATACATTTCAAATGGTTAAGATGATTTTCCTGTATGTATTTTACTACAATCCTATTGATTGATGAGGGATCTCTCTGTGTTGGTCCACCTGGTCAAGAAATTCTGAATTCATCTCCCCCCCCCCCAAGGGTTTCTCTGTGTAATGCTGGCTGTCCTGGAACTCATTCTGTAGACCAGGCTGGACTTAAACTCACAGTGATCTGCCTTTCTCTGCCTCCTGAGTGCCGGCGTTAAAGGTGTGTGCCACCATCCATCGCTCGTCTCAAGCGATTTTTAAAAAGGTTATGATCCCACCAACTCAAGTCGGTCTGTACTTTCAGTTACTTAGGAGGCAAATGTAGGAGGATGCCAAGTTCAAAGTCAGCCTGGGAAGCTTAGGTGAGACTCATCTCAAAAAAATAAAATGAAAAAAGGCCGGGCAGTGGTGGTGTAGACCTTTAATCCCAGCACTTGGGAGGCAGAGGCAGGAGGATCTCTATGAGTTCAAGGCCAGCCTGGTCTACAAGAGCTAGTTCCAGTACAGGCTCTAAAGCTATAGAAAAAACCTGTCTCGAAAAACCAAAAAGAAAAAAGAAAAAGAAACGGATGGAGGGGCTGGGCTGGAGTTCAGTGGTAAAGCGCTTGCCTGGCATGCTTAAAGTCCTAGGCTCCATCGCCATTAGCTCCACAACAAAACAATACCCAGTTCTGGGGCCAGAGGGTTCTTTGAGAAAGCCAGTGTGGGTGCTCTTAGTGAAAGGAGTAGCTGAAAGAAGCGTGTATGAAGCAGGATTCTAAACGTTCTGCACATGCTGTTAGCTTCGTGCTGAGAGTCAGTATTACCACCGTTTTGCAAGTGGAAAACTGGAAGCGTGGAGAGCTACGTAGTGTGCCCCAGACACCCACTTGGGAAATGCCCAGTGACTGGCAGATGCTAGGGCACTGTGAGACAAAGAAGCATTTTAAAATCATGGGCTGCAACAAGAGACTGAGCTAGAATCATGGTACTGAGAGGTACGGGACGGGACGGGAGCTCTGAGGCCTGGGGGTGGGAACTCTGATGGAATGTGTCTGTCGGAGGCAGCTTGAGGAATGGGTGCAATTTGCACAGGCCTGGGGTGGGGGAAGTCGAACAGTTAGCCATTGGTGGGAAGGGACGTGTGGTAACGAATAAGGCAAAAAAGCCCACTTAGTCTGGAACAACAAGAGAACACAGCAGAGTGGAAGATGAACCATTTAAGATGGGGGAAGGGAGGTGGCAGGATGGCAGGACGGCTCAGTGGTTAAGAGCACTGGCTGCTCTTCCAGAGGACCAGGGTTCAACTACCAGCCTGTGACTCCAGTTCCAGGGGATCTGGCACTCATACAGGCATACAAGTAGGCAAAACAAGTAAAAGAGAGGGGGCGGGGGCTGGAGAGATGGCTCAGAGGTTAAGAGCACTGGCTGCTCTTCCAGAGGTCCTGAGTTCAATTCCCAGTAACCACATGGTGGCTCACAACCAT
>NW_026074612.1:0-1589 GCF_014885135.2 Alexandromys fortis
AAAAAAATAAAATAAAAAAAGAAATCCCATACTAGCTCAGAATTGAGAATAATAGATGATTATTTATTTAGGGGTAGACTCAAAATCAGAATCCTCTGCTGGAACGGAGAACAGAAACCAAATCCCTCGGCCAGAACAAAGAGGCCAGACACATGCTTTACATTGACATAAATAGTATAAGAGGCCACACCTCAGTGGGCAGGTAACTTAAAGGCTATTGGCTGTATGATTTCCTACAGCACCTCCCTCTTTTGTTTAAATAGGAGAGTTCTAAGCCTAGCACAAAATTATATACAATAATAACAAATATATTCAGTAATTATCCTAGCCTAGTGAGTTTAAGTATTATATAATAAATAACTTGGCCAAGTCATGAGAGGAAAGTTAACTTCAGCTATCTAGTCTTCAACCCCATCGAAGATCCGAGAAGGGAAATAATATTACTTGAGTAAGCAGGAAGTGCAATCAAGCAACTTCCAAAATGTGAAACAAATGACAGAGACAATAGGCTACCTGGGCAATCACCCAAAGTTTCATTTGCAACCTTAAAGCAACCAACTTTGGCTAAGGCCTAGAGTAACTGACAGACCATTTTCAGAGGCAGGAAATTTTTCAAAACCATCTTACCCTGTCTTGGCAAGATTTGACAGTCCTGCTTATCCATTTCCGGATACCATGTACCTTGTGAGTGGTTGAGGCATGGGCAGTTCCTTGCCCAAAGGCCAGTTTTGAGACGAAAACAAGCTCCAAGTGGAGTGTCTTCCATGCCCAACATTTTCTCAGGAATAGACTGGTGCTGCCAGGAGCAATTGTGTCTCACACAACAGAACCCTAAGTTATTTAAATGCTATATTCTACAGCTCTGTGAAGTGGTTGAAGATTACCTATCTATGAAGAATACAATATCTATGTATCTAAAGAACCTGATTAGTTTAATTATAAGTATGACAAACATAGATGACTATTGACCTATAATTCTTAATTCCTATATAACTTAAAGACTAAGACTTCATATTGGAGTATTATACAATAAGCAACTGTGCAATAAATGAGGACAATGACCTCAAAATGTAAACAATGTATAAGTGGTGTGGGACAGTTGTATTCTGTTAATTATATTTTAAATAAATGCTGATTGGTCAGTAGTCAGGCAGGAAGTATAGACGGGACAACCAGACAGGAAGTAGAAGCAGGTGACAAGAACAGAAGAATTCTGGGAAGAGGAAAGTTCGCTCTGCAGTTCTGGCCCATCCATTGAAGCACATGTGACTGCCTCACTGAAAAAGGTACCAAGCCATATGGCTAACATATATAAGAATAATGGGCTAATATCTGTTATAAGAGTTAATAAGAAGCCTGAACTAATGGGCCAATCAGTTTATAACTAATGTAGACTTCTGTGTGATTTCTTTGGGACTTAACTATTGTGGGAACCAGACATGGCAGAAAACTCAGACAACATATAAGTATCTTGATCAGAGGTAGAAATGTACATTGCAATATGATAAATATATCTTAAATTGTATCAATATACAAAAATGTTTTAAGCAGAGGTACAAGCATGCATGCATGCATGCATGCAATATGAC
>NW_026074613.1:0-1541 GCF_014885135.2 Alexandromys fortis
GAGAATTTTTATTTTGATTAAAAGTTAATACTAATTTAAACAAAGTTGAAAAATAATGCTTACTGTAATGAAGCAAGTAAGGCATTAAATGTATTGTGTACAATTACCTACAATATTTAATTCTTGAGTTAAATCTTGCTTGGCTTTAACAACAGAGTACAATTAATTTTGTTGTATAGAAGAGTAAACTGACACTTCTACCCAGTATTTACATTATGTCCAATATGTACTTAGTTTTTCAACCATCAGTAAAAATAGTTAATGCATCAGCTGAAAGATTGAAAGCGACAATATTTTTATAAGATTTATTTATTTATTTATTTATACATTATGTATGCAGCATTTTCTGGCTTGATCAATGTATGACGGCTTACCAGAAGAGGACGATAGATCTCAGTACAGATGGTTGTGAGCCACCATGTGGTTGCTGGGAATTGTACTCAGGACCACAGGAAGAGTAGCCAGTGCTATTAACCTCTGAGCAATCTCTATAGCCCCTGAAAGCTACAATTATTTATTACAAGTAATTTTTATGTAAATAGTCCCTCAATTTTCTTTTGGTAATGATATTCAAAGTTCCAGTGATAGAAAATGCAGGAATTTGTAAAGCTTCTGAAAGCTGAAACATGTATTCTACTTTTTCATTTGGAATGCAGAAATGATAGCAGAACAATCTAGATATTAACACATCGTTGTTCAATTCCATAGACTAACATTTCTTCATAACTTGTTGTTTTAGAAAATATGTGTTGTGTAAAATCATTCAAGGGGAAATACATCTTGAGTTAAAATGCCTCTATGATATTAATAGTAAACAATAATAATACGTAACCTATAATAATACTTTAAATGGAATGTTAGGTTTTATTCTACTCCAAAAATCCTTTCTCATGTGACCATGGGCTAAGTTTAGTTCTATCAGCAATTGTAGAAAGAGATCGAGGTCTATATAACTCCTAATGACATTGACAAATAAGCCAAATATTAGATTTTTTTATACATGGCCCTTACTTGTGCAGCTGGCACTACTTCCTGTTATGACACAGCAGCCAGTTATTTTCATATGTTTTCCTTTGTAAATAGTAAAACTCAGAAACCATATATACCAGAAATATACACAGTCCCATACTCAAATGTAACTTTTTTTTGTTGTATTTTCAGGACATGGCTTCCTTGTAAAGCACTCACTGTCCTTGAATTCTCTGTGGAGACTAGGTGGACCTCAAACTCAGAACTCAGAAATCAGCCTGCCTCTGCCCAAATGCTGGGATTAAAGGCACGCACCGCCACGATGCAGCAAATGCAATTCTTAATAATTAAAAACAAAAACTGAAGCCAGGTATGGTGACAGATACTTTTAATCTCAGCCGGGAGGCAGAGGCTGAGGAACTGGATCTCCATGAGATGAAGATCAGTCTCGTCCATAGTGTGAGTTCCAGGACAGCTGTAGCTGTGTGCAAGCAAAGCCTGTCTTGAAAACAAACAACCAAACCCATTTTTAATTTCATTATTTGGGAGGCAGAGGCTGGTGGATCTGTGCA
>NW_026074614.1:0-1550 GCF_014885135.2 Alexandromys fortis
GGGAGGGAATAAAAAGGAGAGAAGGATTTGGTCTACAGAGTAGAAGATCCTCCTAGTTATGCCACTTCTTAGAAAGCATATATATGGAAAAGATGATGCCTACACACCTGGCCTGGCCTAAGTTTTATGTAACAGGCCTGGAAGAAGAAAACATAAGAGCACAGCGGTTAGGTCTCCGCATCGGGAGAGTGGCTCTCCCAACCTGTCTTGAAATCCAGAGGCCATATTACCCTTAAAACCCTGTTACCAGCTTTCTCATACAGAGAACTTGGACACGGGCCTGGGAGATTCTATCAGGAACACAAGATTCAGAAGAGATGCCCCTTTGGCTCTTTGAGTAGTAAGGAGATAGATGTGTAGACCAATACGATAGAATACAGTAAGTATGGAATTTTGAAAAGAGCAAAAGACTAATCAATGGAAGAAATATCAGATTTTCATCAAAAGCTACAAAAGCAGTGTGCACCCACAGTTTAAGAGGGGGAGGAAGAGGAGAAGACCAATTTAAATAATTTAGGTGGCCACTATTCTGGCCCATTGGTTCATATATGCATTGCAGCAGCACCATGCTGCCTGTGCCTTTGTATAGCACAGTATCTTTGCAGTATAAAATGAGGTCGGATATTATAATCTCTCTAGCAACACTCCTTCTGCTAAGGATTGCTTTCATTTGTGGTCCTTTGTTTCCATACAATTTTTTTATTGTTTTTTCTAGTTCTATGAAGGAAGTCATTGAAATTTTGATGAAGATTCCATTGAGTCCTTAGATTATTTTAGTAATAGAGGCATTGTCACAATGTTCTGCCAATACAGGAGCATGGAAGATCATTCGACTGTATACCATTATCCTTAATTTCCTTTCCCAGCCTCCTGAAGTTTTCACTGGAGATATCTTTCCCTTCCTTGACAAGTTTATTCCTGTGTTTTGTTTTCTGTTTGAGCTGTTGTTAGCATGATAGTATCCCAATTTCTTTGTCAGCATTTATTTGGTATATATGAACGCCACTAGTCTTTTGCTTTGTTCTTTTTTTTTTTTTGAGACAGGTTCTCACTGTTTACCTCTGCCTGTCCCGGAACTCATTCTGTAGCCCAGACTGGCCTCCGACTCACAGAGACCCACCTGCCTCTGCTTCCCAAGTGCTGATATTAAAGATGTGCAGCACAGCACCTGATCAAAAGCCACTGTTCTTTGTATGTTGATTTAGTATCCTGAAACTTTCTACTGAAAGTTTCGGATTTTTTAATTCTTATTTAATAGTTATCTGGTAGAGTTGTAGAATCTTTTAAATACAGATTCATGTTATTTGCAAATGTGGATACTTCAACTTATTTCTTTCCCATCTTTACTCTTTTACATCTGTGTCTTGTCTTATTTCTCTAGCTAAGACTTGAGTTTCAAGCACCATAATAAGGGAAAGGAGCCTTAATAGCCACCTGTAGAAGAAAAAAATTGTTATCTTTGCCCCAGACAAAAATCAATTCAAAATATATCAAAGAAGTCGGGCGGTAATGGCGTACGCCTTTAATCCCAGCACTCGGGAGGCAGAGGC
>NW_026074615.1:0-1594 GCF_014885135.2 Alexandromys fortis
CCCCCTCCCTCGTCAGCCCAAAGAGCAATCAGGGTTCCCTGCCCTGTGGGAAGTCCAAGGACCACCCACCTCCATCCAGGTCTAGTAAGGTGAACATTCAAACTGCCTAGGCTCCCACAAAGCCATTACGTGCAGTAGGATCAAAGATCCCATTACCGTTGTTCTTGAGTTCTCAGTAGTCCTCATTGTCCGCTATGTTCAGCGAGTCCGGTTTTATCCCAGGCTTTTTCAGATCCAGGCCAGCTGGCCTTGGTGAGTTCCCGATGAAATGAATTTTTTCTCATTTTACATATTTATTCCAGTTCCTGCTCCCTTCCCTCATCCCACCATCCTCATCTTCCCCATATCCCACCCCAATATCTAGGTCTCAGAAAGAGTAAGTCTTTCCATGGTCAGTTAAAAACCCATGAGAGTCAAAGCAATCTGTACAAGAAAGAAACCTCCGGAGGCATCACCATCCCTGACTTCAAGATCTACTACAAAGCTACAGTAATAAAAACAGCTTGGTTATTGGCATAAAAACAGGCAGGTGGACCAATGGAATCAAATAGAAGACCCTGATATTAATCCACATACATATAAACACCTGACTTTTGACAAAGAAGCTACAATGGAAAAAGAGAAAGCATCTTCCACAAATGATGCTGGCATATTAGATGTCAACATGTAGAAGAATGCAAATAGATTCATGTCTATCTCTGTGCATAAAACTCAAGTACAAATGGACCAAAGAACTCAATAAAAGTCACACTGAACCTCATAGAAGACAAAGTGGGAAGTAGCCTTGAACACATTGGCACAGGGGACTGATGTGGGATGTCCTTCTGTATGTATATGTATTGCTTTTATTGGTTAATAAATAAAGCTGTTTTGGTCAATGGCTTAACAGAGTAAAACCAGGCAGGAAAGAGAGAGAGAGAGAGAAGGCAGGGAGATGCCATGTAGTTGCCAAAGGAGAAAGATGCTTGCTCAAACCTTGCCAGTAGGCCAAAGTCTCACGATGATACCCAGATTAATAGAAATGGGTTAATTTGAGGTGTAAGAACTAGCTAGGAATACCCCTAAGCTATTGACCAAAACAGTTTTATTCATTAACAATAAAAGCAACACTTATATAGAAGGTGATCCCACATTAGAGACCACTTCCTAAATATAACCCCAGTAGCACAGACACTGAAAGCAATACTAAATAAATGAGACCTCCTGAAACTGAGAAGCTTCTGTAAGACAAAGGACACAGTCAATAAGACAAAATTGCAGCCTACAGAATGGAAAAAAGACTTTCACCAATCCCACTTCAGACAGAGGACTGATCTCCAAAATGTAAAAAGAACTCAAGAAATTAGACATCAAAATATCAAATAATCCAATGACTTTTAATTCTGCATGTGCCTGTAACACCACTGCACATATATGGAGCAAAACTTTCAGAATCTCTTTTACTTCTGAGTGATGCAGTTATGCATCAGTTTCTTCTGAGAGATAACATTCCACCTTGGAGTGAAGCTTCCTAGGATGTAATATGTTCTAAGAGGGATGTTTGTGGGGTAGGATAAAGTGTGTGTGTGTGTGTGTGTGTGTGTGTGTGTGTGTG
>NW_026074616.1:0-1589 GCF_014885135.2 Alexandromys fortis
CAGGATTATGCTTGCCCCTGATTGGATGTAGGCTAGAGGTACATCAGGATGTATGCTTGCACTTGATTGGATGTAAGCTGGAGGTACATCAGGATGTTTGCTTGCTCCAGATTGGATGTAGGCTGGAGGGACATCAGGATGTAAGATTGCCCCAATTGGACCTGATAGAAAATACTTAAGACATGGCAAAACTTAATTGAGGCCATTTTTCTAGGGAACCAGAGATGAAACTGGCCAGGGTCCATCTACCTGGTCAGTATTTAATTAAAGCTTGCTTCAAATTTGGCTTCCAGTTGTGGTTTTGGTATTGTTCTCGACCGGTAGGATCAATGTTTTCTCTTTGCCCCAGCTGTTCATCTCTCGCCACCCAAGTCTCCCTGTGATTTAACAACTCTTCAAATAAGTGAGCACGTGCACAATCAGAGTCAACAAAGTTTTCAAATGGAGGCATGGAGACCCACTTTTCTAGCCTGGTCCTAGACCTTGGAGGCATTTTCCTTAGGCTTCTTCCGAGGTTCAAAACCCATCCTGAAGCAGAGGATAACTGCCATGTGAGTGTTTCCTGCTTCTGCCATGCCAAAAGAAAAACAGACTCCAAAGATGAAACTCAGGGCAAAGTCTTGGCTCAGATGGGCCCAGCAGGATTGTCACTGGAAGTAGGGGTGAGGTGTCCTCCACACCTTCACATGGGTAGAAAGATGGAAATGTGGAAGACGCATTATTCTGCTACCCATGATGAGGCAGAAATGCCATCTCCCCAACTGCCTGTTGCTCTCTGTTCCCTCCCTTTTTCTCTCCTTCAGATATTCATAGTTTGCTCCCCACCTCTCACCTCCCTCCTCCCACTTCCCTACTGCCCCACATCCCCTGGTAAACAGAAACCGCTCTTTCATTTCCCAGCTGCCCAGACACAGAAACTATATTAATTACAATGCTTGGCCAAATGGCTCAAGCATATTTCTAGCTAGTTCTTATATCTTAAATTAACCCATTTCTATTATTTTGCATTTTACCACAAGGCCTGTGGTTTGTTACCTCTTGCTTCTTGGGCAGCTACTTGGAGTCTGCCTCCTTCTGCAGCCACATGGCATCTCTTTGACTCTCCCTATATATGAGATTTCCCACCTGGTTATATAGTGCCCTGCTATAGGCCCAAAGCAGATTCTTTATTAACCAATGGTAATAAAACATTCACAGCATACAGAGGGGGAATCCCACATCATCATCCCCTCCCTTGCCCCACAAATCTAGATACTTCTTTAGCAAGCATGGAATCAGATCCAATTGAGAACTAGTATCATATATAGTCATTGTCTTCTGAGGCAGATAATCAAGTGAAAGGAACAAGAAAGGGGTAAACAGAATACAGAGCGAAGCCCATACACAGAAGCATCAGTGTCTACACCTGGAGGGACTCGGAGGTGAGAAGATGATAAACTGGCTGCATTCTAGGCATTTCCAGTAACTGTTTTAAGAAGAAAAAAACTAATGCCGGGCGATGGTGGCGTACGCCTTTAATCCCAGCACTCGGGAGGCAGAGGCAGGCGGATCTCTGTGAGTTCGAGACCAGCCTGGTCTACAGAGCTAGT
>NW_026074617.1:0-1595 GCF_014885135.2 Alexandromys fortis
TGGTGGTGCACGCCTTTAATCCCAGCACTCGGGAGGCAGAGGCAGGCGGATCTCTGTGAGTTCGAGACCAGCCTGGTCTACAGAGCTAGTTCCAGAACAGGAACCAAAACCACAGAGAAACCCTGTCTCGAAAAACCAAAAAAGAAAAAAGAAATGGGAGACTAAATAGTATAATATTCTTTTTTTTTTTTAAACTACATCAGCTGTGAAAAGCTTCAAAATAAAACTATCAGGGCTATTTAAGACACCCAAGTCCTAGCAAGCCTTCATTGTGCGAATCCTAGCTGACTGGAGCAATGGCTTAGGGCTTGAGCCTGCCTCCCTGTAGTGGTGATTCAACTGTCTCTTAATAAATAAAGACTTCCTGAAGACAGACGTTGAGGCAAGAGCCAGTGGTTAGCTGTTTTGCTTTTCAGATCTTCAGGTTGAACCCCAATTTCTGATCCTGAACTTTTATGAATCATATGTCACCTCCCTATGTGAGGGGTTTGACCACCAACACCAGACAAACAACATACATAAAACATACCATTTTAAACAAATGGCTCCAAAAGAGAAAAAGGAGAAACTCTTCAACTTTTCTGTTCATCTTGTGATATTAGTGATCAAATTCAGGATGTATACCTGCTGGGTGGTGGCTGCCACTTGGCCAAACCGAAAGGCCTTCCCTAGCTTTTGATCTCCAAAGTGGACCTATAGGCTGTACAACAAAAACAGCTGTGCCAGCGCAGGCCTATCTGACCCCAGCACCGAGGGAACTGAGACTGGAGAGTCCACGGTTCTAGGCCAGCATGCCCAGAAAGCAATGCCCTGTTTTTAAGAAAATAAAATAAAAGTTGGGCATGATGGCTCAGGCTTTTGATTCCAGCACTCAGGAGGCAGAGGCAAGCAGATCTCTGTGAGTTCAAGACCAGCCTGCTCTACATAGAGAGTTTCAGGATAGCCAGGACTGCAGAAAGAGAAAGACTCTGTCTTCAAAAAAATAATTAATTGAATTAACATATGTATGTATATATATATATATACACACACACACATATTAGATTTGACATATTAGATTGGGACTATATGATTGTCCCAATAAATATATAAAAGTATTTTATAAAATTCAATCTACCTACATTACTCTCAGCAGCTAGGTGGTAGGACACTTGTCTAGGCTGTGTGACATTCTAGGTTCAACCCCCAGCACTGGAAAGAAAAAGAAATCAAGGCAATCACATAAACAAATAAAACTAAGATTCTTCAAAATATTAATGATAAGAGCTACCTTTGTGAGCTTTTGACCCTCCCTATATATCAGATTTAATATGAAATACAATAAATAGTTCCTTTAAAACCAGAATTTTAGCCAGGTGGTGGTGGCGCATGCCTTTAATCCCAGCACCCAGGAGGCAGAGGCAGGTGGAGCTGTGAGTTCGAGGCCAGCCTGGTCTACAAGAGCTAGTTCCAGGACAGCCAGGGCTACACAGAGAACGCTGTCTAAAAGCAAAGCAGGATTTTTTTCTTTCTTTCTTTCTTTCTTTCTTTCTTTCTTTCTTTCTTTCTTTCTTTCTTTCTTTCTCTCTCTCTCTCTCTCTCTCTCTCTCTCTCTC
>NW_026074618.1:0-1587 GCF_014885135.2 Alexandromys fortis
AAAAAAACCAACAAAAAAAAATAAAGCATTTGTTTTACTAACTCAGTTGAAGAATTAAAAAAAAAAAATCTAGACTTCTGGAACCATAGAATTGCTTGTGGGCTTATGATCAGTGCGACCCAAGTTAGTAACAGCCTAGAACGGAAGTGTTAAGGAAGAAATCAGTTGAAGAGAAGATGAAGAAAAGGGGTGGGAGGAAGACTGTGGAGGGGACAGAGGAAGGAGGAAAGAGAGACAATCTGGTGGACATGGCGAAATGAAAGAGCGAAGAGAAGTTAGGGAGCTAAAGAGTGCGCTCCTCACCCTCAAATGCATGTTTGCTCAGAACCTGTGTCTGGCCTCACTCAGAAAACATTTTGCAGAGGAGCCTGAGTGAAGGTTCTAGCTAAAAGAGGGTGCATGAAAGATGGGAGGAAATAGGTGCAGAGACCTGGGGGAGGGCCACAAGATGACAGAGCAGGGCTGGATGTATCTGCCAGCTGAGGAAGCACGGCTTGCTTCAGGCATAGAGGCTAGTAGAGCGGTGGGGTGGGGGGGGGGATGGAGGATTTCCTTCCCCAAGTCCCAGGGGCCATCCTTGACTAGGCCATCAGTCCTCCAGAAACATGAAAGAAAGGATTCCTTTGTTCCCGAAGGCTTTGTTTCTAGTGATTTGCGCTGGAAGCTCTTGAAAATTTAGTATGCCGGGGAGAGAGGGAGCATGGAAGGAGGGACAGAAAGGAAAGCCAGAATAGAAAGAGAAGAGAGCTGCAGAAGTCATGTAGGTGCCTTCCTTCTAACTGTGACAAAATTCTTGGCAGAAACAACTTAAGGGAGGAAGGGTTTCTTGTGGCTCACAGTCAGAGGATGCAGTCCTTCAGGGCGGGAAAGGCACAGCAGCAGGAACGTGAGGCAGCTGGTCACAGTTGGGAATCGGAGAGAGAGATGGAGGCCACGGTTCGTCTCCCTTTCTCCCTTATCTTCAGTCAGGGACTCTAGCCAGTGGAATGGTGTGTCCACGTGTAATGCCTGCGTTACTCTCGGTACAGTTCACACACCACTGAACCATTCGTGAGCTGGGCAAGGGCCTGGAGATTGAAAGAACACACAAGAGACCTGGGTCATTCGAAAGAAGATCAGCCAAATGCCGTTTACTCAAATTTAGGAAAAATCTTATATACCTAGCTGCTGTACAATGGAATTCCCCCCAGGCAGGTGGGAAATTACCAAGCCCAAGGTGGAGTAAACAATGGCCCTCTAGCCTACCACCAGGGGGGCAGAGGGAGCACAGGAACAAACTGGATGTTTAGCTGGTTGGCCAGAAATTGTCCTCAAGATGAAACCCTGGAGCAGGGGTAGACCCATGGGCCCTACATCCACATTCAGGATGGCTCTTCCCACCTCAGTTAACACCTTTCTGGAAACATTCTCATGGACAGAAATATGTCTGCTAGGTGATTTCAAGTGCACTTGAGTTGACGAGGTTAACTATCACACAGATGTCTTCCCCTCCCCTGCACCTGTGTTCCTGGATGTCCTTGTTCATCCCCATTGCACAGCTGCACCTGTGTCCCTGGAGGTCCTGGTTCACCTCCATTGCACACCTGC
>NW_026074619.1:0-1592 GCF_014885135.2 Alexandromys fortis
ACTCCTAACATTTGTCAAAACTTTGTTTGCTGCAGTAGAATCTGATGCCCACCTCTACTATCAATGAAAACTCTTTTTTCTTTGAACATGGTTTTAGAAACCATAATGAGCCTTGAGGGTCTGTGCAGTAAAAACTTAAACCCCGGCGTATTACATAGCAGTTGTGGGCTGGTGGCCCTGGCCTTAGGGACCACCTGCCTTACTGGGTGTTAGTGCTGACTGAGCAGCCCCTTCAGACCTGACAGGTCACAGCAGTCCCCAGACCTCTTTCGCATCAGATCAGGTACATAGCTGCTCCCTGCCTGGCCCTCTTGCTGTTTTGATGGTGAAGTTCCCATACAGACTGTCTGGGGTGGCCCTGGTCAGTTGCTCTTGGAGCTGCTGCAGCAACCTGTCAGAGCTATCAGCTTCCTGAGACTCACAGGGTAAGTGGCAAGCTGCTGGGGTCACCTGTGCTAGCCAGAGCTGTCCAGATGGCCCCCAGACTTGAATGGAGCTCAGGTAATGAGACCTGGCATCTTGGCCGGACAGCACACTCTCCCATCCTGTGCTAGACACGGACCTTCTCTTGGTAGAAGGTAGGGGACCCTGTCTTTCTAAGTGTCCACTCTCTGCCTGAAGACAGGACTGAAAGAAAGAGACGGTGATGAAGCAGCCTTGCCAACCCTAGCCTTTTGGTCCCTTCAAGGTAGACTAGGGAATGGAGGCAGGAAGCATGGCGCACCCCTCTGCTTTTGTAGCCTTGTTTGTTTGTTACGTAGATGTTTACATTGTGTGTGTGTGTGAGGATGAGACGTGGGGAGGATGGCACAGCATGTGTGAGACCAAAGGACAACATATGTCCTCCACCATGTAGGACTGGTCGTCAGCCTCGGCAACAAATGCCCTTACCTTTGCTCAGTGATCCATCTTGTTGCCCCTAATTTTTCTTAGTTTAATTAATTCATTTGTATAAGTTTGTGGGTATGTTTACCACTGTGTACACTGTATGTTCGGAGGTCAGAGAGCGACTTTTGGAAATTGGCTCTCTTTCCACCATGTAGCTAGGTCCTTAGGATTGAACTCAGGGTTTGGTGGCAAGCACCTTTACCTTCTGAGCCATTTTGCCAACCTGCAAACTTCTTATTAGCTAGAGATCAGGGGATCCCACTACCTTTCTTGAACCCCAACGTCTGCCCATCCCCATCTGGCCCATAGAACCTTAAGGTTTTGCAGTTATCTACACTTCTAGACCTGGGGTCTAACAGTAAGGGGTTGGGCCTTTTCTGCCTTAAGGGCTGACCTTCCTAGTTCTTTGTGAGGTTTTTCTTGTATACTGTGTGTGTGTGTGTGTGTGTGTGTGTGTGTGTGTGTGTGTGGTATTTGTGAGGGTACAGGTCTGTTTGCACATGTATACAGTTTATACAGTGACAGGTACTGTCAATCTTGGTTTATTTTTTGTTTTGGGGGGAGGAATTATTTTTGGTTTTGCCTTCATTTTCGCGCACACACACACACACACACACACGTGCATATACTAAGCTGTGTGTATAGAGGTTGGAACACAGCTTGGAGAAGTCAGTTTCTCTCCTTCCACCCTGTGAGGTTCCAGA
>NW_026074620.1:0-1587 GCF_014885135.2 Alexandromys fortis
AAAAAAAAAAAAAAAAAAAAAAAAAAAAAAAAACCTAAAAATTAAATTTACGGTAAAGCATAAATTTAGAGAATTATAGTGATGGGATTGATTCAGACCCAGTCCTGCATTGTGATCCCTGTACTGTTTCAAATGGATCATATTTTACTTTGTTCTTATGAGAGACTTTTCCAGTTCCTTTTTCCCTTGAATAAAGTACAAAAACTTAAAAGAAGGCAGGTCAGGTGGAAGAATACTTGCTGTATTAGTAACAATGAAGTAAAAATAGTAACTGTAAAACTGAAAGTGAAGGAACTGGAGATGGTTCAGCAGTTCAAAGCTCTTGCTGCTCTTCCAAAGGACTTGAGTGTGGTTCCCATTACCCATGTCAGGTGCTCACCTCCTGTGTGCGCGCGCACACACACATATAAACATAATGACATACCACGATAGACACACACACACATACTCAAACTGCTGGTTTGTGCAAAAACTATTAAGATTCCTCCACTCTTCTCCGAGGACAGCGTGATTTTCCTGCTGTGATAGTACTTAGGGTTTTGTTCCAGTTTTGAGAAATGTCTCTTCTTTTAGCACCATGACAATGGAAGAGCTGCTGACATCCTTGCAGAAGAAATGTGGAACGGAATGTGAAGAGGCCCACCGGCAACTAGTTTGTGCCCTCAACGGCTTAGCCGGCATCCATATCATTAAAGGTAGAAGGTGATTGCTTTATTATATCTGATTCTTCCAGTACTTTCTGAAGGAGGTGAGGTACAGAGGGATGCTGTCACACACTGTTGATATGAGTTTAATGGGTTGGCTTATACAGAGAATCCTTACGTAGAACATGTCAGGAACAGTCAGTGCACATGAACCTTTAACAAACATCTTTACTTCAGGAAGTTTTGGAAATTAGAAAACTTTAGAAAATACAATATGAAAAAAAATTTTGTTATAAGATACTTATCTTAGTCTTTTATAGTGAATAATCAGCCAGAACATTTAGAAATAGAAAAACAATTAAATTTTGACACTTTCCTGGAAGTATTTTTCATTGATTTTTTTTTAAATAATAATACTGTAAATTCATTTTTTTCATATCATGGTGTATGCCATGTAGATGTAGAAAGGAAGATGCAAAATATAATCTGAAATCTTACATATATAACTAAAGTCTGTTTCCAAATAAATACAGCAAAAATTGATAGACCTGTTAGGAAAATGGGTAGATTTGTAATTGTCAGTACCCTCAATTACAGAACAAATAGATAACAACCACTAGAACAGAGACTTGACCACTTATTAAACACTGTACCCAGCCAGGGAGAAATATATACTCTTTTCAAGTACACATCTAGGATATAAAGAAAGTAATAAACATAAAGATTCAAGTCTTCCAATACTTGTTTTATTATCACAGTGGGATTGAACTCACTATCAAAGACTGGTGAGGGGCCTCAGTGGGTAAAGGTACCTGTTGCAAGTTTGATGACCCAAGTTCAATTCCTGGGACCCACATTTTGGGACGAGAGAACTCACAAGTTCCAAGTGTGCACTTTGGCATGAATCCCCTCCTCACTTATAAGTAAATAATTAAAAAATATA
>NW_026074621.1:0-1479 GCF_014885135.2 Alexandromys fortis
AAAAAAAAAAAAAAAAAAAAAAAGATTATTCATCATTTCCTCCATTATTTTTTTTTACTCCCATTCCTTTTCTTTCTACATTTTGGGTATTTATTATGTTGTGCAATATTGTCCTAATGATCATTGATGCTTACTTGATTTTAATGAATATTTTTAAAGATTAGATTTACTGAAAAGATATGAATATAGTACAGTAAGGTCGCAGATAAAAAAAAATATACCCTACACTACTTTTCCCTTATGTTAACATCCTGCACTGGAATGGTAAAGTTTTGACAATAAAAGAGCCAATAACAATATAGTTCATACATTGTTCAACAGTTCCTATAGTTTACTTGATATTCATTTTTATGTGATAACATCTTATGAGGAAGCCTATTATAATAGCCGTACACCCTTAATTCCTTTAAGCCATATTAGTGTACATGTTTTTGCAGACTTTCATAGGTATGAGTGGTATGGATGTGATGTTTTATAAAACACCCTTCAACTGACATGTGCTTGATGCTATTTTGGTTATTAAACTAAAGTTACAGTACAGTGGATATTGTGCAATTGGTAGTGTGCCTGTCTGATATGTACAAAGTCCTGAGTTTGGTCCCCAGTAGCCCATAAACTGTGCATGATAGAATACATGTATAGTTACAGTATGAAGGTTGAGGCAAGAGGATCAGAGGTTGAAGACATTCTCAGCTATTATGTGAATTACAGGTTAGGCTGGACTACATGAGACCTTCTTTCAAAAACGAAAAAAAGAAATAGAAGAAGAGAAAGAAGAATGTATAGATAAAAGTTATGGCCTTCTTAGAAGTATTCTTCAACTATACTTTTCTCATCATATTATATGTTGGATACCAGCTTCAATAGTATATCATTTAAAATTTTCTTTGTTTTTGAATCTCTCTTTACTATATATCTCTCTCTTTCTGAACACATGAGTCTTTAATTTACTGAGCAATATGAGTAGGATTAAAGCCGTGGCTTTGCCAGGTAGATCCAGTCCATTCCTTAGCTTTCCAGCCTCATGGCGGAGATACAGGCTGTAGCCATGTTTATAGCCACAATTCTATGGCGTTTCAAGGTCCCTGTCAGCCAGCGAGCTACAACAGACAACAGTCAAGTCCTCTCTTGGTAGTTGGCCCTCCTGCCTCAGAGTTTGCCCTGGCAGGACGACCCAGAAAGCCGGCATTTATAAACAGCACAGCTTTTTTCCTGCTATGGCTGAAACCGAAAAGCATGCGTTCAGCTTTTCGTCAACACCATTTAAGTGTTTTGTGGCAGGACCTCTTAATTAGCTGCAGGGTTTTGCAGCTAAAGCTGAGTCAGGAAGCCTCTCTTAGATGAGCGCGCTTGCTTGCCTCTAGCAAGCGGAGCAGACCCAAGAAATTTCTGCTACCAAGAAAACATGCTTCACTCCATTCTTTTCCAAGCTTTCACAGGCGTTTTGTGGATTCAGTTAGCCCCACATTGGGTAGCCAT
>NW_026074622.1:0-1596 GCF_014885135.2 Alexandromys fortis
CAGCCAGGGCTACACAGAAAAACCCTGTCTCAAAAAAAAAAAAAAAAAAAAAAAAAAAAAAGGCAGGAGGATCTCTGAGTTAAAGGCCAGTCTGGTCTACAGAGCAAGTTCCAGGCCAACCAAGGGTTCAGAGTGAGACCCTGTCTCAAAAAAACAAAGAGCAAACAAATAAATAGCAACAACAATAAATCTAATGCAGCCCACAGCCAACACTGGGCAAGGCGTGTCCTGACTTAGCAGCAACTGTCACCAGGCTCTAATATAAAATACAAGATTATTCTTCTTTTCTTGAAACAGAGTCCCAATACACATTCCAGCCTGGCCTTGAACCTATTGTGGGGCCCAAGATGACCTAGAACTTATAATTCTCTTGCATCTCCCCCCTAGGTACTGAGACTACAGGAAGGAATTCACCACCATGCCCGGCTGGAACATTCTTTTATGAAAAGAAAGCACTCCGCTATAACACTGGAAGCATGACCTCAGCAACACTGAGCATACTGCATCTCGTATGTGTTCATGCCGAGGACCGCCTGGTGGCAAATGAGCCAAGGTTCCAGAAAGAGCAGACTGGCACTGGCAAGAAGAGAACGAGGAGGAAGATGAGGGAGGAGGAGGAGAAAGGGAAGGAAGAGGAGGCCACAGAGACAGAGGCAGGGGGTCGCTGTCTTGTACTAATCCCCCCTCAGGAGGACTTGAATGAGATGCGATGCTTGTTCACAGAGAAGGGCTCCCACACGTGGAACTGGGGGACGATGAAGGCACAATGAGGGAGGTAAGAGAATCAGAGAGCCAGCCCAGACAGTGCCATTCAGCCCGGCTCCCTCTGGCCACCTCTTCCATGTTTAAGGACTCTGGTGGATCATGACGAGGAGAGAAAGACGAACTCAAGAGCCCGGGCTGTCTGTGTTCAAGAGCAGGGATTGTTCCTGCTGATGCTCGGGCATCAGCTTCTCACCAGACAAGCTGCGATTTGGACAGAATAAATTCCCTGCCTAGCAGAGTAATAAAACACAGTGGAGCAGGGAGCGGGAAGCAGAGAGCCTCCTCCACTTCCCCAAGGGCGTACACAGCCTTTGGTCTGCAGGCTTGCATGCTCAGCTCTGCGCAGGCTAGGACCTGACTACCGCATGGCTCTGGGTCTCAGGCAGTGATTCCTGCATCTTCTTAGGATCCTCCTCAGCAAACAGGGTCCCTAGGGTCTGGGCAGCCCTCTCCATAGTGGCACACCAGGCTTTCACCTAGCTTGCATTTTGCTATTTTATATAACAAGACACTCCCACCAGGGGACATCCTCCCTCTGTAACCATATCCTTGGTCACCGAGTTGAATCGCTGGCTGGCTGGCTGCTCTCCAGAGTAAAAAGAGAGCTTCACTCGGCCTCTTCCTTTACGCGGGGAGACTAATTCATCCTGTGTACTGGAAAGTCCCTTTTAAGCCACAGCCAAACACTTCCCGTTTCTCCCCCTTGGTGCCAGATAAACTGGGAAGAGACAGTTGACTGTTTCTGCAAGCTCCAGAGGTAAAGTCACTGTCAGAGAGAGAGAGAGAGAGAGAGAGAGAGAGAGAGAGAGAGAGAGAGAGAGAGAGAAAGGA
>NW_026074623.1:0-1502 GCF_014885135.2 Alexandromys fortis
ATCTAAATAGAGAATAATCAACAGAAGAACTACATATAGCCAAAAGACAATTAAGGAATTGCTCAGCGTTCTTAGCCATCAGGAAAATGCAAAACAAAATGACTCTGAGATAGCATCTTATACAAGTCAGAATGGCTAAGATCAAAAACACCAAAGACAGCTTACGTTGGAGACGATTCAGATAAGAGACACCCTCCTCCTTTACTGGTGGAAGTACAATCTTAGATAACCACTTTGTAAAACATTGTTGTGGTTTTGAAAATCTTCCTCAAGACCCAGAAATATCACTCTTGGGATATACCCAAAGGATTCATACTATTACCACAAGAACATTTGCTCAGCTATGTTCATGACATCATTATTTGTAATACCCAGAACATGCAAACAACCTAGGTGCCCCTAACGTGAAGAATAGATAAAGAAATTATGGTATATTTACACAAAGGAGTATTGCTCAGAGTTAAAAGAATGAAATCTTGAAATTTGCATTCATATGGATAGAATTTTAAATAAAAACATTCTGAGTGACATAACCTAGACCCAGATAGATGACGATGGAATATACTCACTCATGAGTGAATATAATATGTAAATCAAAGTATAACCAGTCTATAGCTCATGATCCCAGAGAAGCTAGGTAGCAATTAGAACCCTAACAGAGACATAAATGGATTTTCCTGGGATTAGAAAATAGACAAGATCTCCTCAAAATCTTGGAAATATGGAAGAACGATTCAAGAGGTGTGAGAAGAGAGAAAGAGGGAAGAGGAAATATGAGGTAACAGGATGCTCAAGAAGGGGAGAAGGGCAGTGAGGGAGAGCAAGAAAAGAAATATCTTGACTGAGGGAACCAGGAAAGGGTTTGGGAGAAACATGGCACCATGGAAATTCTCAGGAATTTACAAGGATGACCCCAGTTAAGACTCTAAACAATAGTGCAGAGGATGTCTAAACTGGCCTTCCTCTTTAATCAGATTGATGACTACCTTAATTGTCCTCATAGAATCTTCATCCAACAACTAATAGAAGCAGATACAGAGATCCACAGTAAAGCATTGGGCCTAGCTTCTGAAGACCAATTCGTGAGAGGTAGGAATGATAATATGAGCAAAGGGGTCTAATCTATGATGTTGATACCCACAAAAAGAGCTGATGTAAGCTAGCCAGACCTCATTGACTCTGGACTGATTGTGAGGGAACCTGCATAGGATCAACCTAGGACCACTTATGTACAGGACAACTGTGAGACTTAGAGAGTCTGTAGGATCACTGGCAGTGGAAAAGGATTGTTCCCTTGAAGTGGCTTGAACTGGCATCTTGGAGCACATTCTTTTTGGAGGAATACCTTGCTTAGTCTAGATATAGGGGAGGGGGCTCTGGTCTTGCCTCAAAGTGAAGTATCAGTTTTTATTGACTCGCCATGGAAAGCCTTACCCTTTGTGGAGATTAGATGGCAGCTTGTCAGGAAAGGGTGGAATGAAAGGATTAGAGGGAGTTATAAT
>NW_026074624.1:0-1587 GCF_014885135.2 Alexandromys fortis
ACAATTGAACATCCTTTGGATATATACCCAAAAGTGGTATTACTGGGTCTTGAGGAAGGTTATTTCCTAGTTTTCTGAGAAATCGCCACACTGACATCCAAAGGGGCTGTACCAGCTTGCATTCCCACCAGCAATGCAGAAGTGTTCCCTTTACCCCACAACCTCTCCAGCATAAGTTATCAGTGTTTTTGATCTCGGCCATTCTTACAGGTGTACCATTTACTTCTTATAGTATGTGTCTCAATAAATACTGAAGGAATAAATGAGTAATTGGGAAATATAAAGGTCTAAAGAGATCATTCAACAGTTAAAAGCTCTGGCTGCTCTTCCAGAGGACCTGCATTTGATTCCAAGTCCCCTCACAATTGTCTGTATCTCAAGTCCCAGGGGATCTAAATCCCTCTTCTGGCCTTCTCAGGCACCAGGTATGCATGTAGACACAGGCATAAAAGCAGGCAAAAAAAAAAAAAAAAAAAAACACATACGGAAATACGAGCTAGACATGCGATGTGTTTCCTATGCATGTGCTGTCATTGAGTGTGTCACAATACCCCATTCAGTGGTCCTCAAGTGGGAGTGGTTTTGTCCTCTTCAGTGACACTTGGCAGGGGGGAGTGGAACTGCTAACATCTAATGGGTGGCAACCGAAGACACCGATAAACAGTCCGCAGTGCACAGGGCAGCATCCACTGTGAAGAAAGCTCTAATCCCAAATGTCAATAGTGTTGAGGTTAAAAAGCTTCTTCTAGTCTAATTGTTCTCGTAATGACTTAGTCAGAGAGCTCTGTGCGGAGATTAAATTGTTACTGATTCTTTATCCCATAAAAAAGCCAAAAATCTCCTGAATTGAGCCATAGTGTGTGCTTCATTGTTTTTTATTGCCACATGATTTTCTCTTTATTTTAACTACACGGTGTCCTATTTTATTTTAGGTCAGGACTCCTGGAAGTAGAATGTAATAAATGGAAAATGGGAGGCAAGGCATTAAGAAGAAAACCACAGGATACTTTCAAAGAGACTGACTGCAAAGTGGCCCGCCACAGGCGGATGCTCAGAGTGGTTGGCATTTGTCACTATCAGTGTTGACCTTTCAGAGTGACCCTCTAAGCATCTTAGAATCTCATGACACTCAACAATGCTAATCTTTTCATTGAAATTTCAACTTCTCGTGTGTTTGTCACGAAATGTTCCCTACCTGTTGTCAATATTTTTTCTGAATGTTTAAAAATTTTGTCTTTAATAATTAAAACTTTTAATCCCTATAGAATGGGCTTTTGGGTACAAAAAAAGCAGAGGTTTTGATTGTTTGGCATGTTATGGTAAGAAATTCATTTCCATTCTTTCTCCTAAAGACAGACAATTAGGCAGGACCTGACACTGAGCAGTTCAGGTTTTACCTTATCAGTTTGACATTTTAACTGTCATATATCAAGTTTTCTTGCATGTGTGAGTTTATGTTTGGGATCTAATTCTGTCCCAAGCTTAGTCCTTTCTGAAGAACATGTTGCCTTAATTTTTATTATATAATAAGCCATCTTATATGGCACTCCAAATTTTTCTACCTCATTTCACGTCTTTGGAAATCAT
>NW_026074625.1:0-1586 GCF_014885135.2 Alexandromys fortis
TATACATAATAAATAAATAAATAAATATTGTTTTAAAAAAGAAAGTACTGTTTATTTTAATTTATTTAAATTGTCTATATGTCAAACAAAGACTCACTAGTTGGCTTCAGTTTGCATGTTGTCTTTCAAACTTAGTATACAATGATTCACTGCATCATTGTGGGGTGTGTGTGTGTGTGTGTGTGGTGTTTTCATGCCTGTGCAGAAGCCATGTGTGTTTGTGTGGATGGAGGCCAGGGGACAGCCTCAGATGTCATTCCTCACGATCTGTCTACCTTTTCCTTTGTGAGGAAGGGTCTTTCACTAGCCTGGAACTGACAAAAATGCTCTGTCTATCTCTTTCTCCCCAGAGCTGGGATTACAAGTGTGTGCCACTGTGCCTGGCTCTTTTACATGGATTCAGATTCAAGGGAGCAAATTCCAGTCATCATGCTTGCTTGGGAGGCAAGCACTTTGTTGCCTCTGTCCCCCAACTCCGGCTCACTGTATCTCACAGACTGAAAAAGGAAATCTTCGCTAGTCAGCTCTTATGAAAGACTGGTTAATGCAAGTCACTGTGGGGGGAAGGGGAGAAGGAATCAGACAAAAGTCCATCCCCTTCTTCGTCCGTGTACCCCCCGATAATGGAGTCACTTGACAAATTACCAACTAGAAACTGCTGGAGCCAGGCTAGCACACTTAAACACAGTTCTTGTGTGAATTCCTTGTTCAGCAAAGGGCATTCCTTTTAGTAATGGTTTCTGCAGCAGAGGTGTAGGTATTCCCCCTGGAATTTAAGCTGGGTGACTTTGTGAGAAAATGCATATGAGAAAATGCCTGAGTCAGTTTAGTGGTCTTTACCAAAAATAGCCTGGTCTCTTGACTCACCCAGGCTGCCAGGAAACTCTGTTTGTGTTCCCCCACCCCCTACTCTACAGATAGGCTAAATCTAGTAACAACCAGGTCAATACATCTTGAATTAGATGCAACCAACGTTGGGCTTGTTACTGTTAGAAAAATCTTTGTTATCAATTCCTGCGTTGTACCAGAGGACACCAAGGTAGGATTACACAGGCAGCCTTACATGTTTCCAGATAAGAAAAGAGCAGAAGCCCAGAAGGGTGAAGTGACCCACACAAGGTTACATTGCTGGTAAGTGACAAGACCAAAATAATCCCGAGCTTCTGGCATACAAAGAGATCTGTATTTTCAGAGGTCAGGCCAGGGATTCCATGGCTGAGATACAGCCCACCCTAGAAAAGTTGTTTGAGAGAGTAATGCAAGGCATGAACTAGGCAGCTGTATTGTTTGTGTATATCTGAGAATTAAACGATCCAAAGCTCAGGGAGAAAAATCAGATGTTTTAATGCCTAGTCACCATTCTTCTTTTCTCCCCTTTCCCCTCTCTATCCCACCCATCTCCTCCTTCCCTTTCCTTTTCTTGCTCCTTTCCTCTCTTTTTTCCTTTCTTCTTTCTTTTTCTTTCCATTTTTGAAAGTAGTCTTTTGAATGCTTGTGAGTCTTGTTGACTATGAACACGATGCTATGCAGCTGACCTCAAGTCTTGTATCCAACACTTGTGAGTCTTTTTGACTATGGACACAATA
>NW_026074626.1:0-1586 GCF_014885135.2 Alexandromys fortis
CGTTACCTGCTAGAACTATGATCAGATTAGGAATAACAATTAAAAGTTCATAAAAATTCAAAATATCAACGAATACTTTGCACTGTGATTTTCAACAAGGAAATAGCCAGTCTTAGAAAGTCATGTTTTCTTAGTGTACTCTGATTGTAAAGCTTTAGTCCATTTCTGGTGGCAGCAAATGACAGCAGATGAAGATGCTCCAGAAACTGAGATACTCTAGAAACCCAGGGGAAAATAAAATCCTGACTTTTAAAATCCCAGCAAAGGTAAAATGAGACTGAGCATCTTCACCTTCCAGTCAGCTACTTTTAGGGGACTTGGGAATGATGGTGAGTATCACACACTAAAAGAGAGGCACACAGCACTGTACTAATTTCTATTGAATGTCCAAAGTCAGTATATTAGAACACTGCAATAAGACAGGGAAGGGATTAACCTAGTCATTGCCAATTACAAATTTCATAATACCTTCTTGTAACCTTAGAGAATGTGTAAAAGAAAAAGAAAAGTCGCTATTTATGATCAAGATTCAAAAGCTTTAGTAGAATGAGGAATGCCAAATACAGCTGAGTCCTAGTTCCAAAGATAAGAAGGCAGAGCTCTTCAGCCAGGGCCTGGTTCTATCTTAGCAGGGCTAGGACACAATCTAGTGACCAGGGTAGACTAGAGAGCCCTCTACCCCACCCCACCCCCCAGCTCTGAAGCTCCCACCTCTCAAACCCTTTCAGTCAGGGGTATCCTAAGGTCCTCCTTTACCAGGTGAACATCACCAATCTCAAAGCTGGGGTAATTGGGATTCACACATTTATAACTGCAGGGCAGGACAGGGTCATTTGTCTGAATTGTGCCATTTACAAATAACTTGTCACTGTCCAGTGCCCTAAGGGACAAAGGGATGAGAGTTAAACCTAAAAGATTGCGCCCTATTCCCCTGTGCAGGCCTCAACTCTACTCCTGGCCTTTGCTCTTTCCTCCGAGTTGTTTGTCCCCTTGGGCCTTCTAAGGTGGGACCCCCCCAGAATCCCGCTCCAGACAGCAACAAGGGAAACAAAGCAGCTGTGAAGTGGGCTTCGAAATGGGATTCCCTTAGCCACAAAGACTACCGTCTGAATGTCAGCAGGCCCCATCTTGCCTGGTCCTCCAGGGCACCAGGTTCTCACCTGCGTGGTACAAGATGTCTGGTAGATCAACGGCTGAGTGCCCTACTAGAGAGTGGATCTCACTGGTGTGGCCTAGCAGAGCCCTGAGTTTATAAGCTCCATAGGACGCCCCACCCATCCCTCTGTGACTTCAGACCCCTGTGTTATGCAAGGCCTCTCTGATTGGTCAGCAGCCCTGACTTGCTGTGCCCCCTACCCAGCTTTTAGTTTTGTGGGTATCAGAGTTTGTTTAATTTTAGGACCTCTGTACTTAAAAAATGTAGGTATTTAGACTGTATTTGATAGTAAGGTCAAAGTCTTCATGACAGTATCCACCTCCTTGTATAACAGTTGGAAATCATTGCCATCTAAAAAGACAAATATTTTAGCCAGACAGAGTGCTACAGTCCTTTATTCCCAGCACACAGAGGCAGAGGCAGGTGAATC
>NW_026074627.1:0-1586 GCF_014885135.2 Alexandromys fortis
GTGTCTCCTTCAGCTATGGCATCTCTGACTTCGCCTACTCTCTCTATATATCTCTGTTCAGAAATCATGCCTGGCTTTACTCTTCTAAGCCATTGGCTAAAGCAGCTTTATTCATTAACCAATAAAAGCAACACATATATAGAAGGGAACCATAGTATTTTATGTTTACCTAAAATGATATATGATACCTATAAGTATGTGCCATAGATAGAGAGATTGAATTTAGCATTAAAAGACTCACAGCCTTTCTCTCTACTTTGTGGTTGTGGTAAAGGATGTGAGCTCCTGGTATTCTGCTCCATGCTTGCTGCCATGCCTCCCTGCCATGACAGGCAGTTATCCCTCTGGAACTGTAAGCTGAATAAACTCCTCTGTCTAGAAGTTGTCTTGCTTCTGGTATTTTACCACACAGCAGCAGAAAAGCAACTAATACACATGTATATGTGGAAAATTCTAATGTGACAGTCTTGTCAATCTACATGATTAAAATCTGTGACCGCCGTAGTGGAGCATGCCTGTAATCCCAACACCTAGGAGACTGAGACAATAGAATGGAGTTTGAGGCTAGCCTGGGCTATATAATGAGTTCATGGCCTTGTCTCAAAAAAAAAAAAACCACCCCCCAAAAGAGATAGACAGACAGACAGACAGCAAGAATAAATGGATACAGTTTTTTTGGGTTTTGCTGCAGGGTTTCAGAATGTGGCCCAGATAGGCAAGGCATCACTGTGTGGTCCAGGCTGGCTTCAAACTGATGATCCTTCTGCCTCAGCCTCTTTGGTGTTGTGATTCCTGGTGTGTGCTGCCATGCCCAACATTTCATGTGCTTTAAACATGGTAGTGGTATCAGTATTGTTAAATTTGCTTATACTTCTTAGGCTTCTGAAGCATCTACCCTCCTAAACTAAATTTATTTTTTTTATTTATTTTTTCTTTAGTTTTTCAAGACAGGGTTTCTCTGTATAGCCCTGGCTGTCCTGGAACTAGCTCTTGTAGAGTTTAGGCTGGCCTTGAACTCACAGAGATCTACCTGCCTCTGCCTCTCCAGAGTGCTGGGTTTAAAGGCGTGTGCCACCACCGCCCAGCTTCTAACCTAAATCTAAATTATATAGAATTATTTTATTTTCCTTATAGCACATAAATATTTTTTACTTTGGATTTTTTTTTCTTTTTTTGAGGCAGTGTCTGACATATCACTGACTGGCCTTAAACTCTTTGTATAGCTGAAGATGACTGTGAGCTTCTGATCCTCCTGCTTCTCCTTCCTGAGTGCTGCATAATTCAGAACTCCTTGCTTATTGTGTCATCATATTAGCTACCATGGCTGCTTTCTCCTTGGCACTGTGCATACATGTGCATGTTAAGCTGAAAACATGGTTTGTAGCACCTTCATGAATCACACGGTCTTCCTTAATGAGATGACTAGATGGTGCAGAGCTTATTTACACCTCAGTAAAGGAGAACAAGAACATAGACCTAGTTTATAAATACATCGTCCAGAAGCTCTACGGGTTTCCCTACAAGATCCCTGCAGTGGTGGTGGAAAAGGACGCGGTGTTTATGTAAGTGTGCACGAAGTGCAGTTT
>NW_026074628.1:0-1585 GCF_014885135.2 Alexandromys fortis
AAGTTGCCTTTTGACCTCCAGATTAACATCATGCATACTTGCATGTGTGCATGACTATACACATGCAAAGATTTCATATATCCACAAATGTAATATTTGTGCCCCTAACTGACTGTAACTCTAGGGAGAACTGGTCCTGCCCCTCACTGGCTAAAATACTCAGGAGAGAGATCCCACATCTCTCCCAGGCTGCACAGTAGAGCTGACGCTGGTTGCAAGGCATGGGTGTACTGACCCTGAGGACATAAGAATGGAGGAGCAGGTCACATCTCTCTCATCTGCCATGTGGTGGCATGGGTAAGAAAAAAATCTCCTCTCTCTTCACTCCTCACCTCCTGAAGCAGTTGGAGGACCTGACCCAACCCCTCACTAGATGCAGTACTCAGAAGAGCAGGCCCTGAATCTCGCATAGGCAGCACAATAGACCTGACCCTACAGTCCAAAGTGTGGGTGAGCCAGGCCTGAAGTTGTGAGCATGAGAGAGCTGTCACCATTACTCATCTATCTTGAGGCAGCATGGGCGGGGTAGAAATCTGCTCCCCATCAATGCCTGAGGCAAGTTTGAGAGCTGGCCCTGTCCCTCATCACTGTGGCACTCCAGAAAGTGTCCCCTACACTTTGCCTGGGCAGCACAGTAGAGCTGACCCTGAAGGTATAGGTGTGGGAGAACCCACCTTGAGGACATGGCTGCTCTCTGCTCATAGCTGAAAGGGGTGAACTAGTCAGGGCAATGCTGAAGAGCAAAGACAGGGGAGAGCTGGCAGGCTGACCAACTTTGCAACTACCCAGTTCCAGACCCGAAGTTATGTGTTCACCACCGCAACATCACATCTGTGATCTGCTGGAGCACAGGGGAGGGAGGGCGTCAGTCCTGTGGACCCAGAGTTGCAGGAGCTTCAAGACACAAGACAGTAACAGGATATACAAGAAGAGCCCCAGTGAGGGTCCAGCGTTGATAGTGCAACAGAGACCAGGGGCCTCGAACAAGACCAATGATTCTTTTCGACAAATGCCTGCATGTAAAAATATATGGATATAGGGCTTTATTGTATGATTCACTGTGAAACACTGAAGCTTCTTCCATGAAGAGATTTTTCCCCTTTTTCCTTTTTTTTTCTTTTTTTTCCCCCTAAATTTTAATTTTTTTGCTGGGGTGGGGAGAGAGATGGGTGGGATCAGGAGGGACAATGAGAAAGACACAAAGAATAAATTTAAAAAAATAAAATAAAAAAAGTAAGAAATCCCAAGGCATTTTAAAGCTGGACTTTCATTCTGGAATAAAAACACTCACTGCCAAAAGAACCCACTTCAATCATAGTCAATTAAAGGGCATGCTATCATTTCAACTCATGATTTCTAGTATTTGCTTTATTAATTTCACTATATGTATCTGGGCATATGCACCTGAGTACCACGCTGGCAGAGGCCAGAAGCGGGTAACAGATTCCCTGGAGATAGAGTTACCCAGGGTTGATTGTGATCCCACTGTACATGTGTGCTGCAAACCAAGATCAGGTTTTCTGTGAAACTGGCACATGCTCTTAACAGTTTGAGTATATATATAAAATATATATATATAACATAT
>NW_026074629.1:0-1592 GCF_014885135.2 Alexandromys fortis
ATACACCTGTTATCATTGACCAATGCTTTAAACCCTAACAAACCCAAAGGTTACCTGCTCTCCACACTACCATTGAGTCACAGGTCCCCTGAAAGGCACGAGAGTCCCTTTGGTTTAAGTTGAAATAAACCTCAGTGTTAACACTGGGGAGGCAGCTTAGTGAGTAAAAAACTCTCACTGAGCAAGGATGAGAACTTGTGTTCAAATTCCCATCACCTATATGAAAAACCATCTATGCCTGTAACCCCAGTGATTTACAGGGGCAGAGAGAAGGGGATTGTCAGGACTTGTTGGCCACCAGTCTAGCTCCAGGTTTGATGAGAAGCCCTCTCCAGGGAATAAAGTGGAGAGTGACAGGGCCAAACAGTTTACATCCTCCGGCCTCTGTGCACACACAGGCACTACATCCACCTACAAAACAGACTCACATGTGCAGACACGCATCCTCAGCATTTGCCGATGTTTATGTTATGGAAGAAAAGAACACTGACTGTAGTGTAATGGGTTATAAGGTATCTGTTGGGAAGAAATAAACGGAGTGGTGCTGCCGTTTTTACTTCACTCATCCGTTTCACTCATCATATATATGTATAGAATGTTACAGCAAATCGTTTACCTCTTTATACATCCCACACCTTGTCTACAGTGCCTTAAGCATGACCCATGAGTTCATGCTTCAACTGTATTAAAGTGCATTGAATTATAGTTTAGCAACTACATTGATCCTTTGTTTAATCACCACTAGAAATGGAAAATATAAAGTTATAACATTTCAAAATTAAATAGTAGCATTTATTAGCATATGGGAATTTCTTTTTAATTTAAATTCATTTGCAAACCATTGTCAGACTCTCCCAAAATCATGGGGCAAAGACTGTCTTGAACATCTGAATGTTCCAAACAACTAGAATAATACATGTCTCTAGAATTAATGACTAATAAGTTTTGAAACTACCTTACTGTCAAACACGTAAAGATATAAGGCAGATTTTAAAATTACCTTTTCCAAATTCCTCTATTGGAATAAGAGATGGGCTCCCATGCAGAGCGTTTGAGTTGGGAATCCACTCTAACACTCTGTGCTTCTGTTACCTTGAAAGAGTTCTTTCTGCTCTCTTAGTTTCCCTCCACGTCCCTCATCTGTGAGCTGGAGATAATGGCATTTCCTGTCCTACTGGGTTAGTAAAACACTTTAGATTATGCCTTACAAGACAGAGTTCAGAGTAGTGCGAGCACATGGGGAAGGCCTGATGAACTCTGGCTCCTGCTTCTGTGGCTGTTTCTATTTCTGTCCTGATTCCACAGCATGAATTCAAATGTCTATAGATACCCATTAATTAAGACAGTAGTAATGAGCCTCAGAAATAAGACACATGAACCCAAATTCTAAATTCATCATTCCTAACACTTTTGATTGTTATTTTGAAATTTGGTTCGTGGAAAGAGAGGTTTCTGTCTCTGTCTCTGTCTCTCTTTCTCTCTCTTTCTCTCTCTCTGTGTCTGTCTTAGTCTCAGTCTCTCTCTAATTCTCTCTCTCTAATTCTCTCTCTCTAATTCTCTCTCTCTCTCTCTCTCTCTCTCTCTCTCTCTCT
>NW_026074630.1:0-1588 GCF_014885135.2 Alexandromys fortis
AAGTCCAAGGTCCTCCCCCCTCTGTCCAGGTCTAGGAAGGTGAACATCCAAACTGGCTAGGCTCCCACCAAGCCAGAACTTGAAGTAGCATCAAAACCCCGTGCCATTGTCCTTGGCTTCTCATCAGCCCTCACTGCCCGCCATGTTCAGAGAGTCCGGTTTTATCCCATGCTTTTTCAGTCACAGTCCAGCTGGCCTTGGTGAGCTCCCAAAAGATCAGCCCCACTGTCTCAGTGGGTGGATGCACCCCTCATGGTCCTGACATCCTTGCTCATGTTCTCCCTCCTTCCGCTCCTCATTGGGACCTTGGGAGCTCAGTCCAGTGCTTTGCAGTATACTAAATGTGATCTTTAAAAGTTTTGTTATTTATAATATTTGAAGACTATTCCTGAATATTTTTCTGAATATATGTTTTAATTTATTTCTTTCTAAGGCTATAAACACCCACAGAATGAATAATCTAATATAAAGCAATAATGGCAACTTATTGTTGTCATTTTTTTGACCTAGCAAAAAATATAATTGAAAAATTAATGATAGCAGAAAAATATGGTTCCAGGAGCACACACATAATTATTTTAACTTGCATGTAATGGTTTATTTAGATAAATTCTGATATAGCTTAAATAAAAAAATAAATATGTACATTAGACAACCTATGACAGATAGACATTGAGAAAATACTGCCTTCTAGAGAAGACAAAGTCATATAACAAACCTCAAGCTTGTAGGCAACATCGGCTTTTCCCCATCTAATTTGGCTTGTTCATTGATATCATTCTTATTCAGATCACATGTGAGTAGACATATTGATCAAACTTGGGGTTGTAGCTTCAAATATTACTGAAAGTCACAAGCTCATAGCAAACTGCCTGAGTAGACAGAAATCAATTGTGAAAAAATGAGCATCTTTGGGTTCCAGAACTTTATCATCTGGTAACCTTTAACTTTTCACAGTTATGACTAACTTCTTATCTATGTACTGCCAGTGTGGTGCTTGGAGGCGGAGGGTTGCTCCTGCCTATCACCATTCTTACTGAGAACAAAGTGAAGGTTGGTTTATTAACTACCAGTTCTATACTTGGATATTATTTACCAGTAAATGCAGTAGTGTTATCCAAATATTGAAGCCATCCTCTTTTATTTTTGCTCAATCTGCATAGCAGAGCACACAATTTCTGAATTTTCACTCTGGTTCATTTGGATTCCTAATTCCTGGGAAATCACACTTGTTTGGGCTCACAATCATACTTTAGGCACAAACTGTGTGACTCAACTTTACCTTTTCAGTGAAGTGAAAATGTTTAAATTACAAAGGATCACATCAATAGTTTGGTTAGGCTAATATTAATATATTATCTCAGAATTTGACAAATGTCAATGTTGACTCCCGAAATAATCACACAAAAACTGTATTAATTAAATCATTGCTTGGACAATCACGTAAGTGTATTGCTAACGAGCTCTTTCATTTAGAATTAACTCATTTTTATTATTTTATATTTTACCACTAGGCTTATGGCCTACCGGTAATGTTCCAACTAACAGCTTGCATCTTTCCCCTCTGGTGGCTGCATGGCCTCTCTCT
>NW_026074631.1:0-1607 GCF_014885135.2 Alexandromys fortis
CTACTGTCACATAATTCCACAAAGCTAAAATATAAGCAGGAAAAATACCAACTCATAAGCTATAATAATGCAAAGAAATCATATTTCCAAAAGTATATCCATTTATAGAGAACTAATGGGAATTAGCATATTTCCATTTATATAGAGGTCAGGAGCTTTGAATTAACCTAGAAATCCATCTTTATATTTCTAAAAAAATGCCTTTGAAGTTTTATGAAAATACAATACTGAAAGTAGCTTCAGATGGCTATATGTGAGAAAAACTTACAATGCTGTTTGCACAATACTATCTGGCTTAATAAGCACTTGTGACATAAAAAATGGCCTAAGTAAGAATCTTTCTACAATGATCTATTTTATGTGTATATACAGATTTTTGTCCCTAAAAAATGGAGGCTCCTAGAGAAAGTTGACTTCAAAGTGACAACCATTATATAAATCTTATTATTTAAAAATAATTGAATAAAATAATTACATATCGTAAATACAGCATACAAGTGATTTAAATGTTTATTATTGAGGCAATATAGATAGTTATGCTAAGTATTCTACAAGAGAATAAGTGATTTTAACTACTGAGAAATCTTTCCAGTCCAATGCTTAGTGACATTTTCTGCTTTTACCTTATTCACATTTTTTTTTCTCTCTCCCTCTCTTTCATTCTCTCATAAATGTTGAACAGTTTACTTCTTCATGATATAAAACTAGAGTCTGGCTACCTATAAAACAGATATGCACAAATGAAGAAACTTGCCTAGCTTAGTTCTTAGTCATGAGCTTCAAAACACGTTTCAGCCTTTCACACCAATGGTTAACCTCAATTTTTCCCTCCATACAATGGAACAGCTACTATTTACATCTTAAAGTAATCAGCAGTGTATAAAATCTAAGATGAAAGCAAAACTGTATTTTCAATACATAGTGGCTACTATTCTTAAAAGTTGGGTTAATACTATGGCTACTGTAGCACAAATTTGGAAAATTAGTTAAGCAAATTGTTATTTGAAACCATGTAAAACTGAAGTGCACTGGGCTGTAGAAGCGAATGAGAATGGACTGAACTGGTGCAGACACAGGCTGAAGTGATTCTTATCTCCCACAGTCATTGCACAGTCCAAAGGAAGTCAGTCTTCTGCTCATGATTTCCCACAAGATTTTCTAATGTTTTTCTTTTCACAGTAGTTCAGGACTGGAAAATAATAAGTTCAGAAGATTTGGGCCTTGGGGAATAGTAAAGAATGAGTAGAAACCAAGTTAATGATGCATTATCTACTATTATAGCACCTAATGCCCAGCAGTTATTCCGAACTTACAGATGAAGACAGCTGCACAGAAGATAACTCAACTTGCTGTGTGTTGCTGCTCAAGAATTGTGAAGGTAAGTTTCCTCATTTGTGTATTCCTGTTTCATAAATGCCAAATTCCTGTTTTATATGTTACAGTTTGTGTTTTTCCTTGAAAAGCATTTAGTATCAATGATAGAGACAGACAGAGAGAGAGAGAGAGAGAGACAGAGAGAGAGAGAGAGAGAGAGAGAGAGAGAGAGAGAGAGAGAGAGAGAGAGAGAGAATAAATGAAAAAGAAGCAGAAATTCTTCATTCTGACAT
>NW_026074632.1:0-1534 GCF_014885135.2 Alexandromys fortis
CCTTTAATCCCAGCACTCGGGAGGCAGAGGCAGGCGGATCTCTGTGAGTTCGAGACCAGCCTGGTCTACAGAGCTAGTTCCAGGGCAGGCTCCAAAGCCACAGAGAAACCCTGTCTCGAAAAACCAAAATAAAATAAAATAAAATAAAATAAAACCAACTACTATCTGACCAGAGCCTGCTGCTGCTGGCCGGACTAGACCCTCCCTAAGGGGCCCTAGCTATTCCTGCTGCTGCCAGCTGGACTAAGCTACTCTCCCTGCTTCTCAGCCGGCACCTCCCAACACCAGCCCGGGCACCCGGAAATCTCACACCTGTTCTTGAACTTCGCTGGAAGGGACCCTACACCTACTGCCCTCAAAGTGGACGATATTGCAGCCTGGATCCGTGCATCTCACGTCAAGCCTGCACCTCCACAGGACGACCCAGGACCTTCCAAATGAAAGTTTCAGTGTACCCAAAATCCTCTCAAGGAGGCCTGACTCTGCCAGACTTGATGATCTTTGCCCTGATCCTCAGGACTTAACCTAGACCCTAACTAACTTTGAGACTGGGCAAGCCTTAAGGCTAGCCACTGGAGTTCATCCCCTGGATACCTGGTTCCTCCAGCTAACTTTTGACCTGTGTGTTTTATACTGAGAAAACCCCTGGAAACTTTTATCCTGTATGCAAATATTCTGAATGATATATTTGTCCGGGGGGAAAAAAACTATGGGGGGGGGGGGGCTAAAGTATTTTATTGTGCTGCTTGGAAATGTAAAACCAATGTCAATGTCTCCTGGTTAAGGGTTAACAAAAAAGGACTTAGTCTCTTTCACCCGTACCACACCAAAAAAAAAAAAAAAAATGAGAGAGAGAGAGAGAGAGAGAGAGAGAGAGAGCTAACCAGTTAACAGGCAATACTTGGAGTTTATGGTTGTATGATCCAGAAAGAAAAGACATAGAGATTCTGCTCACCCTGTGAGTTGTTGTAACACCTCCAATGACCATAGTACTAGGGCCCAAGCTGGTATTACCTGACCAGGGCCAGCTAGCCCCTGCTGAGTTAGCCCCCTTTCCAGGGCCCTGGGCTCCACTCCTAGTCCTAAAAACCCTTCTGCAACTCCTGCTTCACTGCTGGCAAGCTCTAATACAGGCCAGTGACTGTTTAATCTGATAGTGGGAGCCTTTTCTTTGCTACACAATCTTGTTGGCTATGCTTGTCAGCAGGACCTCCCTAATATGAGGAAATAGACTCATCTGGCAGTTTATTGATCTACAACACTGGTTTGTTAATTTCTGTATACAGATCCAATTGGTCCTCCAAATTTACTAATATCTTAAGATTGAGATATTTGACCAAATAAGAGGAGGGAATGTAAGGCTTTAAGACAATCCTGAAGCCATTTTTGACAATTCTGAATCCTCTCAGCCTCTGTGCCATAGTGCTTCCCCTCCTCCCCTGGGATCAAAGGACCTAACAGCTACACTAGCATGTACTCAGTTCCTGAACAATTACCCATATACGTATGCTTTGGTTCGGTCCCCTGGGAAACG
>NW_026074633.1:0-1596 GCF_014885135.2 Alexandromys fortis
GTGTGTGTGTGTGTGTGTGTGTGTGTGTGAGAGAGAGAGAGAGAGAGAGAGAGAGAGAGAGAGAGAGAGAGAAAGAGAGAGAGAGAGAAAGAGAGAGAGAGTGTGTTGCAATAAGACTAAGCACAAACCCTCATATCAAGCGCTGGCCTGGGCAACCCAGTAGAAGGAAAAGGGTCCCAAGAGCGGGCAAAAGAGGCAGAGACAACCCCACTCCCACTCTGAGGGGTCCCTCAGAGAACCCCCGGCTACACAACCATAACATGTATGCAGAGGACCTAGGTCAGTTCCAGCAGGGTCCCTTCAGTCTCCATGAGCCCCTATGAGCCCTGCTTAGTTGATTCTGTGGACCCTGACCTGTGGTGTCTCCACCCTCTGGCTCCTACAGTCTTTCCTCCCCATCTTCTGTGGTATGCCCCTGGCTCCACCTAGTGTTTGACTCTGGGCCTCTGCATCTGCTCCTGTCAGTCGCTGGTTAATGCCTGTCTGGGCTACAAGGGCAGTGGTTGTACTAGCCTTTAATCCTGGACGCTCAGGAGACAGAGGCAGGAGGATCTCGGAGTTAAAGGCCAGCCTGGTGTACAGGGCATAGGGATTTTTAAGGTCCTGATTTTTAGGCCCCAGTTCCTGTTTTCTGGCCACTTGAAAGGAGAGACTGGATGGAGCAGGTGTTACCAATGAGGCTATGCAGCCAGCCTCGCCTCACCCACACAGCTGAGCTCTGCATCTCATAGGGATTGTACAGGGCGCTGCCTTTCCCTGTGTAAGAGCAGCCTCCTGGCTCACTATTCGTGTCCCGAATGTTCGGATATTCGGGAAAACTGTTTTATATTGGAAACAATGTGGTTTAGTGGTTTGGATGTATGAATCAGGGTTTCCATTTCAACGCTGCTGTCCCCAGAACTCCACCTGGGCTTGTCTGCTCTCATTTCCCTGGTGCCACAGTTCGCCATGGCTGGGAAGCCTGTCTGACTGGTATCTGAGAGCAGGAACTTACATCTTCTTATTGCTCAACTCATCCCCCATCAGAGAGAAGAATGTGAAATAAGAGGTCACCCATGTCTGCTTGATTCCATGGTGTACAGATGGATGGTTTGTTATTGCTAGATGCTCTCACTCGTTCCATCTCTAACCCTAATCCCATTTATTTATGGTGTGAGAAGGAGAAGTGAGTTCATTTTGTTAAGCAATTCCTGAGTCTTTGCAGTGTGCTGTTATGATGAAAACATTCCTAGTGTGAAGAGTTGGAGAGTCCCTCAGATAAGAGCACACTTCCCAGCAAATACATTTTATAAATAATGTGCATTATTTTATACTACGATATGTAATATATAATAATAATAATGTAGTCATCTCATTTCAATGTTCTTAGAATATCTCCAGAATTCTTTTATCCTTTGTAATAATTTATATTTTTTATTATACTCTGAATTCTTTTTCTTCAGTTATTTGGATCATTTCTACTTTAAAAAGTGTGGTGGTAGTGCACGTCTTTAATCCCAGCACTCAGGAGGCAGAGGCAGGAGGATCTCTGTGAGTTTGAGGCCAGCCTGGTTTTAGAGAGAGAGTTCCAGGACAGCCTCCAAAGCTACAAAGAAA
>NW_026074634.1:0-1584 GCF_014885135.2 Alexandromys fortis
AAAAAAAAAAAAAAAAAAAAAAAAAAAAAAGGCCAAGCAAGATAGCTCAGCATGGGTTAAGGACACTTGATACTGATAACCTGAGTTCAATCTTCAGAACCCACAGAGTGAAGGAGAAAACAAGCTCCTCTAGGCTATCCTCTTATATACATACATTGTGGCTCATATACACACACACAAAGTAAATAAATGCATTTTTTTAAAACAGTGGGGAAAAAATAGCAGCTCATTAGGACAGACAGGGATCTACCTGGTCAGTCCCTGGAACCACTTCAAACACGCTCAGCTGGCTCCGGGTCTCCCGCAAGTAGCGCTCCTTCTCAGGACACATGTCAAGGCACGTCCCAACAAATGCCCTTGCTTTGTCCAGATCAGTCCTCTTCACCCGAGCTAAAGGAAACCAAAACTAAGGTGATGGTGTATGCACTACATGGGTACTAAGAATTCACAAAGTGTAGCTCCATAAAAGGAAAAAGGAAACAAACAAACAAAAACACTGCCTATAATCCCAGCACTCAGGAGGCTGAGGCCAGCCTGGGTCACATCAAGTTCAGGCTAGTCGAGGTTATACGGTGAGACCTATCTCATCTGTGGTCACATGAAGTTCAGGCTAGTCTAGGTTATATGGTGAGACCTATCTCATCTGTGCACTGTCTCCCTCCACCCTGCAAAAGTCATACACGGAAAAGAAATGTTTCAACTTTAAGCTCCGGAAAAGAAACTGTAGATTATCCTGCCAGCCAACAGCCATCTAGGCTCACAAAGGCTCCTAGCCAAGGCTATACCTCTCTCCAATAATCAGACACTCTCATTACGGACGTAAGATGGAAGACAGGGACTGGAGAAATGGCTCAGCTATTAAGAGCACTTCCTGCTCCTCTAGAGGACCCAGGCTTAATTCCCAGCACCCACATGGCAGCTCACAATCATCTATGACTCCGGTTCAAGGGGATCTGGCGTTCTTGGGCATGATGCAAACAAGTGATACACAGCTATCTATACAGGTATGCAAAACACTCATATACATAAAATAAAAACAAATTGAAAAAATTTTACAAACAGATGAAGTATGCCATCACTTCTGCTTAAAGAAATGTGCACTGCCAGCATTCTGTAATTCTTATCATGACCTCAGTGGTAAAACAGGAATTTAATCAAAGAATAAATTTGTGGGTTGGACACCAGTGGCACACACCTCTAATCCCAGCATTTGGGAGGCAAAGGCAGAAAGATCTCTGTGAGTTTGAGGCTACCAGGAGCTACATAGTGAGACTATATTTGAAAATAAATAAATGCAACTTAAAATTTAAAATAAAATGTTAAATATAAATTCTCAAAATGTATTAGTATTCTAAGATTCTGTCTCAGCATTCAAAATTACATAATCTAAGTTAGCTGGGTGCCTACCTGAGTTAAGAATACCATTATTTTTACTCACAGAATGCAAGGTTTGAAAGGAAACTTGACAACACAACACATACACATTTTGGTTACACTTTTTTTTTAATTTTATTTATTTATTTATTAATTTATTATGTATACAATGTTCTGTCTGTATGCCTGCAGGCCAGAAGAGAGCACCAG
>NW_026074635.1:0-1574 GCF_014885135.2 Alexandromys fortis
AGAGAGAGAGAGAGAGAGAGAGAGAGAGAGAGAGAGAGAGAGAGAGAGAGAGAGAGAGAGAGAATAGAGAGACCCAGGCTACAGGTGGCCCCAGGAATCAGACCAGAAGAGAACGTCAATGACCCTGGAGGCCCCTAGGTAGAGTTCCTGTACCTGAGGACCCGAGGTCACATTCCCCTACATCCTCCCTGGAGCCCTTGCCATTTCCCAGCCGCAGAAGCCGAGGGAGCTGTTATTCAGCTGGAGACTAGCCCAAAGCCCCATCGGAGGGATGTGTGCCTGCACGTGTCACGCTGCACTGGTCTCTCTTGGAATGGGGATGCTCCCCAGCTCCCCGGAGCCATAGAATGGCTGCCACAAGGCATCCATGATCTGGAGACAGCAGGCGGCTGGGTAAGTCTGGACCGCGGCTGGCACTCACCTTGCCATTGCGACTGTGTACCCTGAAGGCCATGCTGGGGGACATTAAGAGCAGCAGTGACTCTTGCTCAGACAGCTTCTTCCTCAGCCTCTCCATGACTTTGCTGCCCTTGTTTGCTCTCTGCAGAGAGAGCATAGTCTTGCTTTTTCATCTGGAACCAATGCCATCTGCTCCCCCTCAGTTGTGGTCCATCACTCTCCGGCCTTACCCCCAGGCTCACAGAGCACAGAACCCCATCTGTCAGCTCAGTACAGTCCAGGCCCTTCGTCAGCTGTTGCTGGTGGCCTTTAGAGGATGTGAATAGCCTTTCCTTGGGGTTGAGCCCCAGCACTAACTTGGGGTGTGCTCACTGAGCCCTTCCTGAAGGAATCAGTCCTTTATGTAAGAGCAGGGGCTAGGCCTTCAGCTTGTCAAAACCTGGACAATGTTCAGGAGTTCGTGGGATCCAGGGGACCTTTACCCTGCTCCTTGCCTTAGTCACATTTAACATCAGGCCCCTGGGATGTTGGGGGTCAGGGAAGGAGAGGGTCCTAGCACATTAGAATGAACATCACTATGATCAGATGAGAAAACCCCTCCTTGTCCTGAGCTGTGTGGAGCTTTCCTGAAGCCACTTGACTCTGGAAAGAAGACTGTGGCCTCTCATAAGCTGGTGCCCCGACCCCTATCCCATGATGTGGGATAGGGACAACCATCAGCGGGCAGCAGGGCCCAGTAGCCCCGAGGACGCAGCACTGGCTCTGCTTGGGGACAATGCTACAGAGGTCATAAATCAATGATTTGACATCCACTGTGGTCTTGGCTCACCCCTATCTGAAGCTTTAGAGCTTCCCTACATATCCCTAAAAGCGCAACATTTGCAACGTGGAGATCTAGGAAGGGGCATGCCGCCTGAAGAGGACCCTTTGTCTTGTGGTAGCCACTTCAGTAGGGATCTAGGGGGTGTCCTTGAGCAGAAGCCTGTCTTCTGATGATACAGCTTGCTTGGGGCTAATGCTAGCTCCCAGCCCCTGGCCTGAACTAACCCTAGACTCACCTTTACACCTTCTAAGAATTCGTCAGGGAAAAAAAAAAACAACCCTCGGGGGACTGTAATTCAAAGCAGCTAGAGGGGCCACATCCCAGTCTGCCCTGAGTCCTCTACAGCCTGATT
>NW_026074636.1:0-1585 GCF_014885135.2 Alexandromys fortis
GAATTCTATTCTGTTTACTCCTCCCACCTATGCTTTAACCTATCAGGGCCAGCCAAGCAGTTTCTTTATTGCTCAATGACCTTCCTCCATCAGTGATATGTGCCCACTGGAATAATAGTGGCATGAGTGTAATTGGTACAACCAACCGCTTTCCAATCGAATTTCAGGCTGGATCATAAGGAGGAAACACATCTGGTACTGTGAGCCAGGGTAAAAGCTCGTGGCTAGTGAGGTCATAGGCTCTAGCAGAAAGGCCACAACTGTTATTTTGTTAGATAAATGTGATGTGTTTGTCAGATTGCCTTCTGAACACCATGCTTCCTACACATAGATTCCTGCTGGTATCAGCACCGTGAAAGGAAATTTCTTTTTTGCAGTGAGAGTTGTGCTGCAGAGTCTCAATGAGTTAAGGTCCTAAGACCAAATGATTGGTGCTGTGGCCTGATGGCCCTATACTTAGTCATGAATGGAAGACGATAATCAGATATATGTCCGACCCCCACCCCCAAGGCTCCAGCACAGAGTGGAGCAAAATGAACCCAAGAGGCAGAGGAGTTTCCCGGAGAAAGGAGGACATCTCAGGAGGATCAAGAAATAAAGAGAATACTTCACCTGAGTTCTGTCTCACTGTTTCTCTTTGCTGACCCTGAGAGGAAGCTTTGTTACTTAACAAGTTTGACAAGATAAAAGTTTTTCTGTAAGAAGTAAAACAGACGCTGCTACTCAAAGGAAGCACAACGTGTGCCACTTGGTCTTCTCAACTTTCTGAGTAAGTCACTTTATACTATGATACCATTTACACTATCAGAGCAGAACATTCAGAGGCAGCCAAGACGTTAGTAGGACAAGAGCCAGCATCTGTGGTCAATAATGGAATCAGAAAGCTTTGTGAGGAAACAAGAGGCCTCTCTAGAAAGAAAAGAAAATGCACAAAACAGTTGCTAGGCATAGGCTGTCAGTCAGCACCTGTGGAGAAAGGGAACAGCAGAGAAAGTGGGGTGCTTCTCTTCATTATGGGCCACCTCATGAAGAATGTCTCCCCCATGGAAGAGACAACCAAAGCCAGATAGCCTAGGCTCTGAAACTGAGTATGGTCAGTCCAGAGGAGCAGGTGCCTCAGGAACTCTCTCTCTCTGTGGTTTTCTGTGGTGGTTTGAATAGGAATACTCACATAGCTCATATGTTTGGATGCTTGCTCGTTAGGGAGTAGCACTACTTGACAGGAATTAGGAGGTGTGCCATGTTGGAGGAAGTGTGTCACTGGGGCTGGGCTTTGAGGTTTGAAGTGCTCAAGCCAGGCCCAATGTCTCTTTTTTCCTTCTGCCTACTAATCCAGATGTAGAACTCTTTGTTCCTTGTCCAGCACCATGCCTGCCTGCCTGCTGCCATGCTCCCTGCCATGATAATATGGACTAAACCTCTGAATCTGTAGCAAGCCCCAATTAAATATTTTCCTAAACAAAAAAAGCCAGGCGGTGGTGGTGCACGCCTTTAATCCCAGCACTCGGAAGGCAGAGGCAGGCAGATCTCTGTGAGTTCGAGACCAGCCTGGTCTACAAGAGCTAGTTCCAGGACAGGCTCCAAA
>NW_026074637.1:0-1577 GCF_014885135.2 Alexandromys fortis
CAAGAGCAAAGAATAAAAGAGGGAAAAAAAAACAGAAAAATAGTGCCTAAGGAATGACCCTCCAGGTAAGCCAGTTAGCCCCCAGCCTCCACGTATGTGCCTATACACATAAACCCACACATGTGTACTCACCTACAGGCAAAAGAACATGAACTTCTTATGAAATGGGAATGTTGATTTAGAGAAAGCACATTTAATCATTGGAGACGTGGTGCTGGGGCCCATTCTTCTGACATCTTGCTGGGCAGACAGCCAGGAATGCTTACTGGCAGGGTTTCTTGCCTATAACCTGGCTGCCCTTTGTGGTTTGCAATCCTTCTTAACCCCGATCCAATCCTAGCCCCCCTGGGGTTCTTGCCCTAGTGAGTGCAGCTGGACATGAACCTATTTATCTTCACACTGAACACACCTGGGGTTTGAGAACTGGGGAGGCCAGCGGGCCATGTGGAGTACAGAATTGGGAGGACCGAGGTTGGTGTGCCAGGCCAGAGGAGATAATTCTCAGGAAGAGAGGGTCCAGGAAGTGGGACTGCCTTTAGTGCAGGGACTCGGTCTCAGAAAACAGGTGAGGACCCAGGGCAGGTTCAGGGACCCTTTCAAGAAAGCGAGACCAGTAGAAAGGCCTTCCCAGACTGTTGAAGGCTCCAGAACCTTCCTGGCCCATCCCCCACTTCCCACCTCCAGGTCTAGCCTTCTCACCGGCTCAGGGTGGGAAATGACAGGCTTGGGCAGGCTTGGCCAGAGTCAGCTCAGGTCCCCAAATCAGAGGGGCAGCACCCAGTCTTTACCTTCACAGTCAGGACAGACGATGGTCCTGCCTGCCTGGGGAGGCAGGTGGACACTGGCTTGTGGACGGACTGTAGGACTTCATGCGTGGGTTACAGCTGAGTGCCTCCCAGCTCCCAGGCGTTTTTATCTACAGTTTTCCCGTTGCTTACAAGAAGGCCACAGGCATGGGTTGCAAGAAAGGGGACTGAGGTCGCAACTCACCATTTGCCCAGGGTCACAGGCTGCCAGGGTCACTCACAAGCTGCAAATGGTTGGGTTGAGTCTACCTCCCCTCCTTCATCTTCCCCTCCCTTCCCTCTCTTCCCTTTCCCTACCCCTCCTTTGCTTCTTTAAAACACTTTCTCTTTATTTTGTTTTACCTACATGTACACCCATATGCACACCATGTGTGTGCAGTGCCCACAGAGGCCAGAAGATGGCACCAGATCCCCTGAAACTGGAGTTACAGTCAGTTGTGAGCCACCACATCAGTGCTGGGAATTGAACCCAGGTCCTCAGCCACTGTTCTTCATCCCTGAGTCTTCGTCTTAGCCTGTTTGTTCTTTTTGGGGTTTTGTTTTGAGACAAAGTCTCATGTAGTCCAGGCTGGCCTCAAATTTACCAAGTAAATTTACTCATGTAGCCAAGGCTCACCTTAAACACTTAATCCTCCTGCCTCCACCTCCAAAGTGCTGGGATGCTGGGCGGTGGTGGCGCACGCCTTTAATCCCAGCACTGGGAGGCAGAGGCAGGCGGATCTCTGTGAGTTCGAGACCAGCCTGGTCTACAAGAGCTAGTTCCAGGACAGG
>NW_026074638.1:0-1584 GCF_014885135.2 Alexandromys fortis
ACAGACAGAATATTGTATACATAATAAATAAATAAATAAATATTTTAAAAAAATGTATTAGATTAAAAAAAATACCAATCCAATTTTCTACTCCCTTCCCTCCTCCCATTTTCTCCACACACTCTCCCATCTTACCCCCATCCAATCTTCAGAAAGGGTAAGGCACATTGATTTTTGGAAGGTTCAAGGCCCTCCCTACTATATCTAGGCTGAGCAAAGGTATCCATCCAAAAAGCTGGCTTCCCAAAAAGCCAGTACATGCAGTAGGGATAAATCCTGGTGCCCTGCCGGTGCGCCTCAGTCTGCCCCAGCCATGCAACTGTCACCCACACTCTGAGGGACTAGTTTGGTCCTATGCTTTTTTCCGTTTGATATTTTTTGCTTCTTTATTAAAGATCAGGTGTTTGAAGATGTGTGGATTGATATCCAGGTCTTCTATTCGGTTCTATTGATCCTCCTGTCTGTTCTTACGCCAATACCAGGTTGTTCCTCAACTGAACCTGTCTAGCTGCTCCTATTATTGGGTTATAAAGAGTCTTTATATTCTTTAGTTGCTAGATACTTATCAGATAAGACTTACAAATAATGTTTCATATTTTATAGATTGCCTTTTATTTTCTTAATCTTACTCTTTTGAGTCACAAAAGGTATTAATGTTGATGAAGCTCAACTTTAGCATTTTTTAATTTGCTATTTATTTATTTATTTTACTTTTTAAAAATAGGGTCCCTCTACATAGCCCAGGCTATCCTGAAACTCACTATATAAAACAAGCTGGCCTCTACTTGCCTGTATGTTGCCTCCCATGGGACCAAAGGTGTAGGCCACCATGCTAATATTGTTGCTTATGCTTTTTAATGCTGTCTTTAGAAATCTTTGCCTGCAGCAATTTCCCCAAAACTTTCTTCTAAAAGTTTCATGGTTTTGTCTGTTAAATTCAAATCTTTGCTCCGTTTAAATTAATTTGTTGGGGTTCTTTGGCATATGGACACTCAGTTGTCCCTATACTATTCGTTGAAAAGAACATTCTTTTCCCTATTAAATAATCTCTGCTCCCTTGTCGAGAATAAAAAATCAGTTAACCTTAGGTGTTTGAATTTATTTCTGAACTTTATGTCTCTGTGCCTGTCAGTGGATAAGCTGATAGTTCACAGTGAAAGCATGACAGCAGTAAAAAGACGTGTGTTGTGACGTTCTCGGGAACATGGTGAGTCTCAGGTAGCAGAAGCCATACTAAAAAGGTCCCTTAGTGTGTGCCTCATGAACAAGGCATTCTGGAAATGGCAAAGTATCAGTAATAGCAGAAACACCAGTGTCTATCATCAACATCAGCCAAGTCTAAGGTCTAGGCATGGAAAGCTTAGAAGGGCTATCTGAGGATGGAGCACCCTTCAGTCTTTATTTTATGAGTATGGATGTTTTGCCTGAATGTATGTCTGTGTGCCATATGCTTGCAGGGTTACAGATGGTTGTGAACTGCCATGTGGGTGCTGGGTTATGAGCCATGGTCCTCTGAAAGAATAGCTAGTGCTTTCTCTCCAGTCCTCTTTCAGTCTTTGTGGTTGGGGTAACACAACTGTGTGT
>NW_026074639.1:0-1587 GCF_014885135.2 Alexandromys fortis
TTTTCCGAGACAGGGTTTCTCTTTAGCTTTGGAGCCTGTCCTGGAACTAGCTCTTGTAGACCAGGCTGGCCTTGAACTCACAGAGATCCGCCTGCCTCTGCCTCCCGAGTGCTGGGATTAAAGGCGTATGTCACCACCACCCAGCAAGGATGGATGCTTTATATTTTTACCCAACCCAAATTCAAAAAGATTTTGTTGAGTAAGAGCTGAATTTAGGAGGGCCACACGCCATTGTAACAGTTAAAGTTTGCTTTTTACCCGAGATCCAGCCAGTCTCTGTATCCTTTGAGGTAATAATGAATTCCTCATCTTAGAAGACATGGGATTTCCAGAGGATTCCAATAGTTCACTGAAAAGATAGCTTCATAGTCAGAACAAATGATTCCTTATAATACAATAGCTTGTTATGCTCTGTGTGTGTGTGGGCGTGTGGGTGTGAGGGTGTGTGTTTAGATCTTAGTAAACTGTAGTTTGCAGTCAGAATCCGCCCAACTTTGTGAATCCCCTTTGACTGGAGCATAGCCACTGATCTTCTCTGTGACCACTCTTACGTCACAAGGGCAGAACTTCATGGAAAGAACCCAGAAGCCTCAGCAGTCCCAAAGCCTCAAATATTTACTGTGTGTCTCTTACAGAAAAGTGCTTGCCCAGTTCTGTCTAACTCACACTAGACTATTGGTAGGGGTCATTTGGGGGTTAATAGATATGAATTCTTTTAATTTTTTAAAAATATAACACACGTTTCTTACAAATGTTTTGCTTATTGACGGAAAAAAAAAAAACCCTTTTCAAGCTATTTATCACTCAGCAGTTCTGTACGAAACACTTGTGGGAGAAGCTTACAGTGTGGCTCCTCCCTTCTGCGAGGCTTTAGATCGGGGCTGCTGAGATAAGGCCCTGTGTTTGCTGTGTGGAGTGCTTGAATTCTTTTCCTAAAGTGAGCTAAAAGTAGAGACAGAGATAGGAGAAGGGCACGGCGATAGTTTTAGTGGCTATGTGCTGGGCCTGTCTAAATTTTGAGCTTAGGTTTTAGCTTCATGATTCTTAACTGTTGAACCAATTCAATGATTTACTGTGATAAGTCATTTACTTTTAAAGACAAGAATGCACTTGCTCATTCGTTCTGCAGAAGAGTGGATGATCTCTCCGATCAGATTTTACGCTCACTTACGTCATGAAAGCTATATTTAAAGCCCCCAAGAGGTGTCTTCAGGATGTAGTATTTCAGCACCAAAACCGCCCTGATTCATATGTATTTCTAAGTTTTAGGATATCTTAATTGACCAAGCAACTCCAGGTACTTTGTGTTATAATCTGCTGGCCTGGTCTGTCACCTGTGTACCCTGTCCCTTTAAGAGACAAGCCCTGCCCATTCCCAACACCCTTTCCCTGAAGCAAGTAGACCCTACCCCCTTCCCTTCTTCCCACTTTCTCCCCTTCTTCCCTTCCCTTACCCCTCCATAACCTGATGTGGGAGTGTCATATCAATCTGTTGATTTCATTGGCTGAGCAATAAAGAAACTGCTTGGCCCTCATAGGTTAGAACATTGTTGGGAGGAGTAAACAGAATAGGATGCTGGGCGGAAG
>NW_026074640.1:0-1572 GCF_014885135.2 Alexandromys fortis
TTTGGTTTTTCAAGACAGGGTTTCTCTGTGGCTTTGGAGCCTGTCCTGGAACTAGCTCTGTAGACCAAGCTCTTCTCGAACTCACAGAGATCCGCCTGCCTCTGCCTCCCGAGTGCTGGGATTAAAGGCGTGCGCCACCACTGCCTGGCCCCAAAATCCATTTTAAAATTTCTAACTGAATAGCCACAATACTTTTAGGTGATAAATGAACACTATCCTGGGGATTATCAAGGTGAATATTCATCCTTTGATTTGAAGATTTTTGTCTTGGTCACTTAAGTTAACTGTAGGCTAAAGACAGCTTGAGGGACTGTTCTCTCAGTCCCAAGAACCTGTGCCTCTTTTCACTGGCTCTCATTCACTATTTTGTAGGAGAGGGATGTTTTCTGGAAACTGTCTGAGTAATACCGCAGCTAGTGACATCGGATGTCAGAAGGCCAAGTCTTCGATTTTCAGAATCATGTCTTTGAGGGTCCCATGACAGGGTTAAGGCAGATATTATACTTACTGACTGGCCTTTCCTCCCCTAGAGCATGATGAAGTGATATAGAAGTGACATGAATTGATCCTGGTACAATCTTGAAACATAAGTTAACATTCTATTTCAGTGTTTATATTTTCCTATCCTTAGAAAAGAATCAACATGAAATATTATGAGTTAGAATAAAGAGTTTGGGTGATTTCTCATCTATAAAGATGCTTTAACAAGCTCTGGTCAGTTGTGTACCATACTCAAGAATGTACATGAGGCTCCATGGAGATTATAGGCTAACACAGTCCAGGACAGTGTTCCATCCCTGGCCCATAGGGTACACACACTCAATACTTCAAGAAATTTATAGGACTTCTATTTGCTGACATTTGTGAATCCTCTTTTAGCTGAAAGACTGGGGAACAAATCAGTTACACAGTCTTAAGGCTTATATTACTCTTTTGCTAAACATCCTTAGCCATTAGAGAAATTCAAATCCAAACAACTCAGATTCCATCTTACACCTGTAAGAATGGTCAAGATCAAAAACACTGATGACAACTTATGCTGGAGAGGATGTGGGGTAAAGGGAACACCCCTGCTTTGCTGATGGGTGTGCAAACTGGTACAGCAGCTTTGGAAATCAGTAAGGCAATTTCTCAGAAAATTAGGAAACAACCTTCCTCAAGACCCAGTAATACCACTTTTAGGTATATTCTCAAAGGATGCTCAATCATACCACAAGGGCATGTGCTCAGCTGTGTTCATATCAGCTTTGTTTGTCATAGCCAGAACATGGAAACAACCTAAATGCCCCATCAACTGAAGAATGGATAAAGAAGATGTGATACGTTCATACAATGAAGTACTACATAACAGAAAAAAATAATGACATCTTGAAATTTGCAGGCAAATGGATGGATCTATAAAACATACCGCGTGAGGTGACTCAGACCAAGAAAGACAAATATCATATGTACTCACTCCTAAGTGACTTTTAGACATAAACCAAAGCAAAACCAGCCTTCAATTCACAATCTCAGAGAACATAGACAACAAAGAAAACCAGAGAGAGACATACATGGATCTAATCTACATGG
>NW_026074641.1:0-1576 GCF_014885135.2 Alexandromys fortis
TCTCTCTCTCTCTCTCTCACACACACACACACATAAACATTCATAATTCATTTCAAGCCCTGCTTGCTCTTTAGAGATGCCAAATGCACCAAGTGGCAAAGCAGCAAATATCAGGCCTCTCACATTTCATGGAATATTTCTGCCCCACACTCCACTTCAGTGAGGCAGCGTACTTATAGAGCTCTTTCTGGACATGCAGCGTCCAAGGCACTAAGAATATGCAAATGAATGACACCATGGTTGTTCATGTGACAGTAAACTCAGGAACAGCCATGCGATGCTGGAGGCAGAATGTAGGGGAAGCACTGCAAGAATTAAAGACAAAGCATATTCAACAGTTTTTGCAACTGAATGCAAAGAACCAGATGCCAGACACTGTTTCCAGAAAGGGCTAGCATTTTGTTGTTGTGGTTTCTCTTGTTTGTTTTTGTTCGCTTGCTTTCCCATAGTACTTCATCTAGAGAAGAGTGGCTGTATGCTAGCTACCTTGTAGTTGTTTTTAGTTTTGTTTTTTGTTTGTTTGTTTTTGATTTGTTTTTTTCAAGGTAGGTTTTTACAGTAGATATAGAGCCAGTCCTGGCACTCACACTCTAGACCAGACTGGCCTGAAACTCACGAAGATCTGTCTTTTTGTAATTGCTTTAGAGCAGGAATAGAAATTGTGTTCTTTGATTTCTTGGTTGTTGTTACCTAGTACTAGTCAATAACCTAGTCAAGGACTGGGCTTGTTCTATTCAAAACATAACTCACACATGAGTTCTTAGTTAAAAAAAAAATACAGACTTCTAGGATAGTCTACGATATCCTTATTCACTAAATGAACTTGTTCTAAGATTTATAAGGTATTTAGATGTAAATTCACTTTGGTTCTTGCTTTCCAAAAAGAGGTGGTTTGGCTATAAGAGAAGGCAAAGGAGACAAATACCTACTTCTGAGTAGCAGATGCCACATATATCCAGGAACTGTGAGGTGACTGCCAGCTACTGAGCTCAGACATTTTAGGGAGTTTAATTGGAACTTACAAATATCATCTCTGTTAATTTTACCAGAAAAAATATAAGCAAATAGATTTTTAAAAAATCTCTAACTTGTATGGAAGAAATAGAATATCATAATTTCACGACTTGCTGCAGGTAAGACCTAGCTGGAGCCATGACTTCCCTCTGGTCCAGTAATAATCCACATCCCTGAAACATTAACTGGACACTTTGCCTTTCATATATCTTCACCATAATCAGCTGTTGTGGTATAATCCTTCTGTGTACTGTGAATATGTATTCCTCTCATTGTTAAATAAAAAAGCTGCTTTGGCATATAGTAAGGCATAATAAGGATAGGTTGAAAAGCCAAACTAAAAATACAGAGAAGGGTGGAGTCAGGAGAGACAAGTCAGTCAGCAAAGAAGCAAGATGCTGGGGGATTGGTAAAGTATGACATGTGACAAAATATAGATTAATAGAAATGGGTTAATTTAAATGTAAGAACTAGATAGTAATAATCCTAAACTATAGGCCAAACATTTTAATTAATATAAGCTTTTGTGTGTTAATTTGAAACTGGATGGCTCTGGGCAAAA
>NW_026074642.1:0-1583 GCF_014885135.2 Alexandromys fortis
GCAGACATACGTGCAGGCAAAACACCAACGCACATAAAGTACAAATAAGTTATTTAAAAAAAAAAAGAATTGGAGCAGGAGAGAGCTGCGTATTGTGACAGATGGCCTTAATCCCAGCATTTGGGAGGTAGAGGCAGACGAATCTCTGAGTTCAAGGCCAGGCTGGTGGTCCACATAGTTCCAGGTAACCCTGAGCACCCCAAGACCAGAGAGAAAAACAGAGACTGACTCACAGTTTCCCGAAGCTGGCCAGGCCACAGCTATACATGCTTTCTCCAGAAGGCATGCTCAGGAGAGCTCTTCCCTGGGAAACTGAGGCCCAGAGAAGTCAGATCACTCTCGGGGTCACAGTTATGCAGTGTTGCTCCCACTGGAGGCTCCACTGCACGATGGGGTGGGGTATCCCTCTATATGTCTCCCCCCTGCCCACTCCCACCATGAGGAGGGGCCCCAAAGACCCAGTAGGAGGGGACTTGGCAGATTGGCCTGAGAAAGGGCTGACTTCAAGAAGGCGTGGCTGTGGAACCCTAATAAGCTGAACCGCAGGAGCTGGAAAGTTCCCTGGAGGTCATTCAGGACCCTCATGGGAAGTGGCAAGTCCAGACGGGCCTAGGGGAGAGGGTTCCCCAGTGAAGCCAGGCCTGCTGGTGCTGCAGGGATACCAGCTGCCCTTCTGCCATAGTTCCAAGAGGACTAAGATCTTGTGTCCCCCAAGCTCTCATGGAGACCTGGCACTGTTGTAGTTGGAACTGTGGGCCTCTTCCCACAGCCAGGCTCCTGGCCGCCTGGCTAGCTTATACCCCGAAATAACAACACACAAATTGTATTCTTTTAAACACTGTTTGGCCCATTAGTTCTAGCCTCTTAATGGCTAATTCTCACATCTTGCCTTAACCCATATTTAGTAACGTGTGTAGCACCAGTCTTACCAGGAAAGATTCAGCATGTCTGACCTGGCAGCTTGCTTCATTGTGTCTGCCCGGGAGAGGGGAGCATGGCCTCTGAGCTCGCTTCCTCTTCCTCCCAGCATTCTGTTCTGTTTACTCCACCCACCTATGTTCCAACCTATGAGGCCAAGCAGTTTCTTTATTAATTAACCAATGACCTTCCTCCATCACACTGTGAATGGGCTGGGAGCTGAAGAGGTTATAAGCCAGTCTCCCAGACCGAGTGTTCCTTGGGGGAGGTCACTGGGCCCTGTTGGCGGTGGAAGCTGAGCAATTCTGGGCCGGAGAGATGGCTCAGCAATTAAAAAACACGGTTCTTGCAGAGGACCAGCGTTAGGTTCCCAGCACCCACGTGGCTGCTTGCAACTGCCTGTGACTCCAGTTGCCCTTCTATGGCCTTCATGGGCATCAGCCTTGCACATGGTGTACACGCGTGCAGGCAAACACCCATACACTTAAAAATGAGCAGGGGGAGGGGCTGTCTACAAGCCAGCAGGGGCTGCCAGGAGCCTGGCTAGGCTTAATGGCTTATGACCGTGAACTTTGACCTCCAGACACCACTGAATTTCTGCTGTGTTGCCTCCTCAAGTTTATGGAACTGTTACAGCAGTCTCTCAGTCTCTCTCGTTTTTTTTT
>NW_026074643.1:0-1585 GCF_014885135.2 Alexandromys fortis
CCTGTGGGAAGTCCAAGGACCACCCACCTCTATCCAGGTCTAGTAAGGTGAGCATCCAAACTGCCTAGGCTCCCACAAAGCCAATACGTGCAGTAGGATCAAAAACCCATTGCCATTGTTCTTGAGTTCTCAGTAGTCCTCAATGTTCTTGTGGATGCAAAGATGCCTGAAAAGCTGCTCTCCATTCTATCAGGTGTGTAACCAGAAATGGGGTTGCTGTATCCTGATAGATCAAATGACAATTTGATTTTTACGTTTTTAAGGATAAGCCCTAGTGTTTTCTTTTCGGTCTCTTTCTTTTCCTTTTCTCCCCTGTTTTGAGACAGAAGCTCCTACAGGCCAAACCAGCTTCAAACTTGTTATAGCACCAAGGATGACCTTGAATTCATCCTCCTGCCTCCTCCTTCAGCAGGCTGGGATTGTAGGTGTGTGCCACCATGCCTGAGTTATGCATTGCTGGGCGTTGACCCCAGTGCACCCTATCAACTGAGTTACCTCTCCAGACTAGAATATGCCATGCAATTTTCTACAATGTAGTGGCTATATCATTTTATTTTTCTATGAACATTTATAGTAAGTGAAGGCAGAAGGAGAAAAATTCAGTGGGTAAGTAGAGTACTGTGTAGGAGGGACCCTAATTCTATCTACACTTACCCTGTCCAGAAAAATGGCCTTCAGCTTGTTTACTTAAAATGTCAGCTCATAAAAGCTGATATTAATGTCTGCTTGGGTTCTTAGCCCAATAAGCCACATTTTTTTTCTAAATATAGTATCAATACATCTTAATAGCCTGAGCCATCCACTGTGGTAGGAGACAGTGGTAGGAGTTCTAACTTTCTGTCTAGCAAGCAATGCTGGCTCTCTCTGGGACAAATACTACATTGTGTTGTTTCTTTTTATCTGTGTTCATATCTCATTTTTACGTGTGCATTCTTCGACATATGCAAAACGCTTTACAGTGACATCAATAGTGATCAGCAATAGTACCCATCTCCCTTTTCCATTTGGTAGAACTGTGTGTTGACTTTTCTTATTACAAGCAGATCTTTGTAAGTGTATTTATTTCAGGAGTATATGATATTCAGCTCTGTAATTGATTTCATTTTCTCAGCTTGTATCCCGTGCTGTCATTGACACGTCTATTCCCTTCTCATGTTTTCACTGTTATAGGTACTGTCGTGACACAGAAGTCTCTATCTGAAGGCTATGTTTGTTTTGAAGTGATTTTTGGGGGGCTGAAAACAACAGAAGCTTTGAAGGATCCAGATAACATCAAGTTGATTTCAGAAACTCCACAGAACCATAGGCTCTGGCTAGATAGTTAATCTAACTTCCATGTGCGTGTGTTGGGGTTGGTCTGTCTGGAGATTTTCGTACCTGGGAGCAGTAATGCCAATTGCCGATGAAATAATGTTATAAGACATTGAAAGGAGGGCGGGAGAGATGGCTCAGAGGTTAAGAGCATTGCCTGCTCTTCCAAAGGTCCTGAATTCAATTCCCAGCAACCACATGGTGGCTCACAACCATCTGTAATGGGGTCTGGTGCCCTCTTCTGGCCTGCAGGCATACACACAGACAGAATAGT
>NW_026074644.1:0-1585 GCF_014885135.2 Alexandromys fortis
AATTTAAGTGTAAGAGGCTAGCCAGTAATAAGCCTGAGCTATCAGCCAAACAATTATAGCTAATATTAAGCCTCTGAGTGATTTTTTTTTTTTTTAGTTTTTTTCGAGACAGGGTTTCTCTGTAGCTTTGGAGCCTGTCCTGGCACTAGCTTTGTAGACCAGGCTGGCCTCGAACTCACAGAGATCCGCCTGCCTCTGCCTCCCGAGTGCTGGGATTAAAGGCGTGCGCCACCACCACCCGGCCTGAGTGATTGTTTTGTAAGTGGCTGCAGCACCAGGCAGGAACAACAGATAAGCTTCGGGCTACAGGGGGTACCTTGAGAGAATCCACCAGGTCTTCTACCAGGAAGAAATGCCGCAGCTGTGTGGCTGTGGAGACCACTTGGGAGGCAATCTGCTGGGACAAACGCTCTGTCTGCTCCCGGGTCAGGGTCAGGTCCATGTCCAGGTAGGCCCTGATGGGGTCAAGGAGTGTGGTGTAACTCAGTGTGTGTGTGTGGGTGATGGGAGGGCTCAGACTGGGCCAAGTGACTTTAACATGGGTGTAAATGGGACGTCTGGTGGAAGAGCAGGGTTAGGAAAGGGAGTCGAGGATAAAGGAAGGAATCAGGGCTGGGGACCAGGGTTCACAATGAGGAGGAGAGTGGGCCGTGCATGAGCGGAGGTCAAGGACCACAGTGCATGGTCAGCTGAGCCGGGTCATGAGTTCTCACTGGAAAGGGTTGGTGCCATCACCCCGGTGCACGGCCTGGAGCACTTTGCGGTAAACCCTGAGAGAGATGGTGGCGCAGAGACCCAGCAGGGCTAGGTGCGCAGCCACAGACACGATGCTAAAGTGCAGGAGGCAGAGGAGAGAGGCCATGAGGCCCGTGAAGACGGCTCCAGACGTCCTGGTGTCCTTCCAGTAGAGCAGGTCTGCCACTGTGGAGAGGAAGTCAATGAACGGCTGGGACTAACCCGACAGACTTCGTTCTTGTTCGTTTTTAAGAGACAAGATTTTCACTGTGAGGTGAAGGCTGACTTTAAACTCTGAAGCCCTGGTTGGTCTGAACTCATGATTATTCTAATTCTTTCTCTTCCTTAGACCGAGTTTCACTCTGTAGCCCAGGCTGGCCTCAAACTCAAGGCAATAAATCCTCCTGCCTCTGCCTCCTGAGTGCTGACTCTACCAACTGATGTATCCCCTGACCAGCCTTGTTTATTTATGTGTTTACTGGATCTAACTACATAGCTCTGACTATATAGTCCAGGTTGGCCTTGAACTCACAGAGATTCACTTGCCTCTGCCTCTGGAGTGCTGAAATTAGAACCGTGTGCCACGAAGCCTGACTCTGGATTGAGGATCACACAATGCTCTATTGCGGCTGCGACATTCTCTATTTTATTCAACTCTGAACTCAATGTGTGTGTGTGAGGGGGTCATTCACTTTGTTTTGTACCCTCTCCCCTCACCACAGCAGTGCGGCAAGAGGCCTCGGTCTATGGATATCCTCACCTCTGCGTACACCTATTTCTGAGATACACTCCCAGCTTGGAAACACGGGTGGACCTGTTCCCTATTCTTTTTTTTTTTTTTTTTTTTTTT
>NW_026074645.1:0-1584 GCF_014885135.2 Alexandromys fortis
AGAGAGAGAGAGAGAGAGAGAGAAAGAAAGAAAGAAAGAAAGAAAGAAAGAAAGAAAGAAAGAAAGAAAGAAAGAGAAAAAGAGAGGAATGACCCTGTGCAGACACACCTAGACGACCATCAGCACACAAACCGTGAAGAACACTTTCGGAAGAAATCTAATCCTGTTGACACCTTGTTTTTAATTCTCTAGCCCCCACATCAACAAAAAACAAAACACTGTGGTGTTTTTTCATGGCATTCAGGTTAAATTGGTGCAGTCTTAAGTGTGTGGTACATGTGGCTAGAGCTTTACCCATGTAAAGGGCTGAGTGTAGTTTTCTATGACACAACTGTGAATAGGGTTGGGGAGGCTTATCCTAATTAGAATCTAAGTGAATCCTAAATACTGTACTAGAATCTTTTTCTTTTAAAATAGATTAGGGCACAGATGCATAGGAAGGAAGATAACATGAAGAGAAGGGGGTATATGCTAAAGAAAGCCAATAACTGCGAAAAGCTTAGAGAGACAAGGACTCTTTCTACACAGTCTGGAGACAAAACAAACCTGCCTGCTCTGCCCTCCAGAACTGGGACAGGATAACTCTCTATGAGCCAGTGCCTTGAGCCCATGGCTACAGAAAGGTAATGCAATAGCACCCTTGGCCTGCTGGAGGGCTGCCTTTGTGACTCCTGCCATTTGCACTCCATGGCTGGGCTTTTGGGTTGTTTTGGTGTCTCAATGTGTTTGTCTGTTTTCTTTAGGGGATTTTGAAATGTGTAACCACGTTACCCTTGAATTCATGATTCTCTTGCCTCAGCCTCCCTAGGACTGCGATTACAGACAAGCATCACCTCTCTTGGCTGCTCTCCTTATTTATAATTGTACTGGAAATACTGCTTTTGTATGATAGCGTTCACTGTCCACATTCATTTATTTAATGTGAATTTATGTACCATAAATTGAAAACCAGTGTTTTCAAGCTCACAACCCTACCCAGGAGCCATCTCCAATTAACCACCATTCACAAAGGAAAAATGATTCTCTCCAAGGGAGTCTCAGTGGGTATACAAATCGCACTTAAGGGCAGGCCCTGTGATCAGCATTACGTGGCCAGCACGAAGTGAACTAAAGGGTATTTTTGGAGATTTCTTTTGTCTCATATTGCTTGGTTTGGATATTTTTATACCTTACTCATCTTCTGTGGGTAACAGTTCCTGATACTGAGTTTTCATGGGTTTTATTTGTGTGTATGTGTCTCTTCATGTGGATGCATTTCTCATGTTTTTCAAAAGGTATTTTGTGGTGGTGGTGTCGGTTTAGTTTGTTTGTTTTATCCTTCCTTGTTTGTCTTTTTTGTTTGCCTGTTAGTTTTCTTCAGAAAGAGAGAAAAAAGGAATAGAGTTGGAAGGGTGCAGAGGAGGTGGTGAGGGTCTGAGGGAAGATGGGGGAACCATAATCAAAATAGATTGCTTGAAAATAACTTCATTTTAAAATAAAAATAATTAAACAAAGTCAGTGTCTTAATCAGATTTTTCTCTAAAGTATTCTATTTTTATTAAATTCATTCAAAACCCCATACATTAAGGCTAACACCTAAATTTT
>NW_026074646.1:0-1576 GCF_014885135.2 Alexandromys fortis
AGAGAGAGAGAGAGAGAGAGAGAGAGAGAGAGAGAGAGAGAGAGAGAGAGAGAGAGAGAGAGATAGATATCAAATTAAGAAACATTTGTCTTACAGAGTTTGCTTTGAAAAACATTGTTTAAGATGCTTTGAGTAGGTCAGCAAGACTTGCTTTGAAAAACATTGTTTAAGATGCTTTGAGTAGGTCAGCAAGACAGCTCCGTGTGTTAAAGCACTTGCCTCACCTGTATTTGATCCCAACATCTATGTGATGGAAAGAGAGACCCACAGATTGCCCTAAGACTTCCATACATACACAACTCCCTCCCCATAATACCTAAGTTCATAAATGAAAAAAATTAAAGAATTTTTTTGACTGATATTGCAGTTTGTTTAGTGTCTGCATATTGTCACCTTTATTTTTACCTTACCATTTCTGTTCCCTGTGGTCACTCAGTCCTTGGTATAATTGAGGTACCTTACAATAGGCACCGTGTCTCTCTTTACAGGGCTTCTGTTGTAGATGCTCAGGGTAGAAGTTGGGTTGCTTTCGAAGTAAAAGTAGATGAAGCCAAGGGAAACCTGAACTTAGTATAAACATGTAATATTGGGGACGGGGACGGTGATGTCAGCCCCTAACATCCTTGGTCTTGGATTTATCTAAATGAGTCTATAATAAAAGGTCAGGAGGTACTTACTACACACCTAAAATTCCAGCACTCCAAAGGCAGGAGAATTGAGAGTTCAAGATCATCCTCAACTGCATAGTAATTGGAGGCAGTGGGGCAGTGGTGGTGCATGCCTTTAATTCCAGCACTCCAGAGGCAGGGGCAGCTAGATTTCTGTAGGTTCGATGCCAGCCTGATCTACAAAGTGAGTTCCAGGACAGCCAGGACTGTTACACAGAAAAACCCTTTCTTCAAAAACCAAATAACCAAACAAACATTAGAGCTTAGGGCTATTCAGAGCTTAGCAGTTAAAAACTCTTGCAGAAAACATAGGTGGTTTCCTAGCACCCACATCATACAGTTCACCACTGCCTTTGACTGCAGATCCAGAAGGAATACCTCTGGCCTTCAAGAACACCAGCACAAATCACATACGCTTACACAAGCACACATATATACACAGTTTAAAATTAATGTTTTCAGCTTTTAGAACACGAGTATGTAGGCATGTTTTATGGGTATATACATTACAATTTCAAGTTATGTCCTGTGCAGGACAATTGGTGCAACTGGAGGCAGTCACTGTAAGCAAATTAAGCCAGTCTAGAACAATAAAACCTGATAGTTTCTCCTCAGCTGTATTTCAAGAATTTTATATAGTCATGTCAAATGTGTACATATTATCTAATAGATTGTATACATATAACAAATGGAAATTTGTAAGCTTGTCTGGGAGAAAGGGTGCCTAATGGGAAGAAGGGGGAGTGGTAGAGAATGGGGGTGATGCTCGACATACAGCATGCACTGCATCCCCCTTCTGAGCTGGCCTTAGTCACCATCCTGCCTTTTCTCTCCTTTCCTGCTCTCGTGCCCTCAGAGGGAATGCCTTTTCTTTTTTTTTTTTTTAATTTTAATTTTTATTTATTTAT
>NW_026074647.1:0-1570 GCF_014885135.2 Alexandromys fortis
CTTTTTTTATTTATTTATTTATTTATTTATTAAACATTTCTGTTTATTTTTTTGTAAGGCCTGCTCAGCTGAACCTCCACATGACCGTAGCCCAGTCCATTTCTGTGGAATTGCTCATCTGGAAATTCCTAAATAAAATTTTTATGCAGTTATACAGTTCATGGGTGTTTTATGCTTTAATAATAACCAAATAATAAATACGCAAGTGACTGTGTGTTGAATACCATACGTGTACACATATGTGTATAAATTTATATATGCACGATATGTGTGTTTGTGTGTGTCCCCTATTTGTTGGCTGGTAGATACGCTGTGTTTGAAATGAAGTGCTTAATATGTGTGCTGATGGGTAACTGTTCTACAAAAACAATTTAAAATGTGCATTATAAAGTACTTATATAACACATTCAATATTGATCTTTTCATCAATAAAAGCTAAAAACCATTTCAATGTCTTTAATATAAATACAATTTGTAAGCGCATGCACTTAATACCAGAATGTGTTTCAACTATCTTTGTGAATTTCACCCTTTCGAAGAACCAGGTTTACATGGTTCTTGGGACTGCACAGCATACATAAGGCCTACTGTTAAGCTGTTAAGTTTTAGATCCCTGGTTGCTGCATTCTTCCACTGCTGATGCAATAAGCCAAATCAGAACAAATTAATATATCCAGATTTGATAAACAGGGCAATGCAAAGCAGAGCACTTCTAGATGGGCCCTCAGGAGGGCAGGGAACAGAACAGGAGGGTACAGAGGTGCAGTACTACATAGGCCAGATCTTAAATAGTCAGTAGGCATGGTCTTGAGCAGCCCTGGGAAACAGCTAACTCTTGGTAGGCTTTCTGAGGGGGCAGGGTCTGGGGAAGAGAAAGAGAGGTAGGGCTTCCCACTTAATCATCCCAGACTCTTTGGGTATATGGGTGCCAGGGGCTCAGAAGGAGCTTCTACCAGAACATTCCAGACTCTTTGGGAATATAGATGCCAGTGAATGGGGTGGAGATCCCACCAGAACACCAACACTGGAAGATAGTCTGATTCTATAATTATAAATTATGGAATATTCAATATTTATTTTAAATAGGAGCAAGCCACATATGACCGTTTTGCCCCTACAGATGATCATTTATCATGACGTGGTAAGTATCTATTTACACTGTAACCAATTTACATGCATATTCCATTTTTTTCTCTATTCATTTCCCCATCTGAAATTATCCATCTCTAAATAGCCATACCATATTTTCTTTATTTAATCAAGTTGATAGACAGACATGATTCTGCTTTATTCTGTTATTAAAAACATAACTGCTTTCCACACTGGCATAAAACTCCTTTGCGCACATATATTTTAATTTGTGGGAGTGTTCTAGAATAAAATTAATTACAAATTGATACTAATATTTATAACTATAGAATCAGAATATCATTTTGAGTGAGGCAACCCAGACACAGAAAGACAATTACCACATGTACTCACTCATAGGTGGTTTTTAAACATAAAGCAAAGAAAACCAGCCTACAAACCACAATCCCAGAGAACTTAGACAACAATGAGGACACTAAGA
>NW_026074648.1:0-1584 GCF_014885135.2 Alexandromys fortis
CAGGGTTTCTTTGTGGCTTTGGAGCCTGTCCTGGCACTAGCTCTGTAGACCAGGCTGGTTTCGAACTCACAGAGATCCGCCTGCCTCTGCCTCCCAAATGCTGGGATTAAAGGCGAGTGCCACCATCGCCCGGCTTCTATGGCTCTTTTTAACCATTAAGCAAGGAACAGATCAAAAAGAAAATCTAGTGTAAGCTGAGGGCCAGAGTTCAAACCTACAACTGACTTCCTTCTTTGTTGGTGACCAGCTAGAGACAAATGGCGTACCTGTGGAGAAAGCTTGAACATGGGCGCACACACGATGAGTGGGGTGGAGTGGTGTTTTGCTGCCAGAGCCAGAGTGTGAGTTCCTGCCACAGCCCTCAGGGAGCCGTTTGCCAGGATAGTCTTCGTACCAATGATCACCTTTGGAAGGAGAGGAGACATGAGCCACGCTGGAGTGGAGTCCTAACAGGCCCTCTGGCTGCATGTTCAGGCCTCTACCTTAGCATCTGGAGGGCTCACAGGCCATAGAGGGAAAGGAGCCTCCTAGGCTCAAGCCGAGACTACCAAGTTCTAGTTTTGCCAAACATGGCATGGGATGGGAAGCTGCAACACCTCCAGTTCTTTCCCCATCTTTCTTGGAAATCTATCTGGAGCACCTCCCAGGAAACCAAGAACCTGTCATTTCCTACCCACTCTGGCCACACCCTGAGCATAAGTGGGAACCCACAGCGAAGCCCCCACAGCCAACACTCATAGCTCAGTTCTACTCCATTCTCCTCAATGCCCTAGCCATACTTAGAGGCTATTGAGGACCAGTGACGTGGTGAGAGGGAACAAGTCCAGCAGACAGATTATGAGTACCTAAGTGCACACTTTCAAACAGTGCTGGAAACCTCCTTTCGCCATGGACCTCATAAGACAACAAGAAGAAATCAGTATTCTAGAAGCAGAACTTCCTGAATTCATCTCAGTGACTCCAGTGCCACCCACCTTGTTGACTCTTGACATAACAGCAAAAATGGCAGCATCGGTCATGACAGTTGTCTCGATGTTTGCTTTGGACAAATTGATGGCCATTTCATGACCCTGAAACAGGAGGGAAAGGCTGATGCTGGAGAGAGTAAGAAGTGAGGAGAGCTCTCAAATGTAACCGGAACTGGAAGACTGTCACCTATCTGTGGTGTGCACAGCCTGGTAAGCCATAGGGATGCTAATAAACAGAGCAGCCGCAAAACTGGAAACACAGCTGCTTACACAACCAAGCTGGCAAGAGGGCTCCCGACTTGTTTTATAACACTGGACAGCCTGTGCGTTTCTTTCTTGAGACCTATTATTTACTTAAGGATTGAGTGAGATCAAATCAAACAACAGCCATCCCCAAGGTCATAAATGCCCTACTGACTCCTAGGAGACTCAGCAACACTAGGCTTTCTTAAACTAATACTTAAAAATATCTATAGCAGCCGGGCGGTGGTGGCGCACGCCTTTAATCCCAGCACTCGGGAGGCAGAGGCAGGCGGATCTCTGTGAGTTCGAGACCAACCTGGTCTACAGAGCTAGTTCCAGGACAGGCTCCAAAGCCACAGAGAAACCCTGTCTC
>NW_026074649.1:0-1576 GCF_014885135.2 Alexandromys fortis
CCAGCCTGGTCTACAAGAGCTAGTTCCAGGACAGGAACCAAAAAGCTACGGAGAAACCCTGTCTCGAAAAATCCAAAAAAAAAAAAAAAAAAAAAAGAAACTAAGTTTTGCCAGGCATGGTGATACACGTCTTTAATCTCGGCACTAGGAAGCAGAGGCAAGTAGATATCTGTGAGTTTAAGTCCAGCCTAGTCTACAGAGTGAGTTCCAAGACAGCCAGCACTACAGAGAAACCCTGTCTTGAAAAACCAAAACAGACCAAAAAACAAAAAAGCAATGCTGTTCTTGCACAGAATCTGGGTTCAAGTCTCAGCACCCACATGGTGACTCACAACCATATATGCATCTCCAGTTCTAGGGAATCTGGCACCTTCTTCTGGCCTTTACAGGCAACCATACACACACATGGTACTGACATATGCAGGCAAAACACCATACATAAAATTTTAAAAACATTTATACTAAGCCAACATCTCTACCTTTCTACTAGAGAAATACATTATATATCACACATATGTATTCTTTTTAAATATCACCCTCATCTCCATGTTTGCCTTGTTGCAACCCTTCGAACTTTAACTTACATTTTTATAATAGGAAGAACAAACAGATGTCTCTAAAATGGGCTCCAAATCTCCTTGGTGGCTGTCATTATTACCTCCCCTTGTATCATCAAGTTGGTGCTTTTTTCTGAGCCTTATATCTGGCTCTGGAGTCCTGGTGCACCCCAATCGGTGTTCTGCTGGCTCGTTCATGGGATACCAAAGCCTTTCTTACAAAGTGATCTTTCTTTTTGTCCCCTCTTCTTGGGAGAATGGATTTTTAAGGGATCGTGAGGTGACCCTAAGGAAAGAAAAGTTATAGGCATGAGCACTGGGAAAACACAGGAACTACATTGTTATATACCGTCAAGGGACAGAGAAGTCAATCACAAAAAAGAGCAATATTCTTAAAAATTTATACCCACTGCTAATAAAGATTACCAAAATCTATCAATCAACCAAAAAGATGTGTAATATTTCCACTTAAGTTAATTGTAAAATATGTGGTTGTATGAATCATGTACATACAATAATTACTAGAAAGTATTCAAAACCATGCTCCTGGCATAGAAACACATAAAAAAGAAATAAGGGTTTAGCAAAAAGACTTACATTTTACTATGCTCTGTCTTTTTTCAACCCTATCATTTTTTCAACTAAAAGCATGCCTAACTGATACAGTTCCAAAGAGAGCCAACACCCTTTTCCAGCCTCCTCAAGCAGTATACACATATGTAAGCACATATATGCACAGACATACATACATGCAGGCAAAACACCTATGCACATAAAATAAAAATACATAAGCTAGGTGGTGATGGCACACGATTTTAATCCCAGCACTTGGTAAATTCGAGGCCAGCCTGATCTACAAGAGCTAGTTCCAGGACAGGCTTGATAGCTATAGCGAAACCTTGTCTCGAAACCCCCTCCCCCCGCCTAAAAAAAAATAAAAATTATTAAAAAAAAACCCACATAAAGTTCAAAAAATGTTAATCAGAGAGGGAGGGAGGGATGGAGGGAGGGAGGGAGGG
>NW_026074650.1:0-1573 GCF_014885135.2 Alexandromys fortis
GGAGGAGGAGGAGGAGAGAGAGAGAGAGAGAGAGAGAGAGAGAGAGAGAGAGAGAGAGAGAGAGAGAAAGGGGAATGTGTTTAGAAAATTACCTAAGGAGAGGCATGCACTTTTGAAAGCAAACTTACCCATTTCACACCCTTTCTTAAAAAATGCATGCAGACACTAATTAACTGGACAGCTGATTTATTTTCCTGGATTTGTAAGATGAACAGTGAGAAAATACCCACCAGTGTCTTTGTCCTTGACTATCAAGAGAATCAGTAGAGAAGAAAAGAGAAGGTTATGGATAACATTAGGGTATGGACATGAGGAATTTATAGGGGATGTTGAATGTATTTTCATGATGCAGTGAGGGAAATTTATGAACAAGCAACTGGGAGAATGAAAAATGATATTAAATTTGCTAGTTCCTGAGATGGCAGGGGAATAGAGGAAGAATTATGTATGTGTAGCGTTTGTGTGAGACCTAGTACCTACGAAAAGAAAAGGCAGGTGAAGCTAGCTCCACTTGTGACATCATCAAAGGATCCCTAGGGAAGCTGCTCCTATTCTCTTTCCTTGTGTACCTCTAGGTATTTCTGAGATTTCATTCTTAGAAATTGTTTCATTATACATCACCCAGTAACTGTATTGTAAAGCCTAGAATGTCAAGCGCAAAGCTAAGTCTGGGGCTATAGTCTTTCAACACTTTCTGACTATTTTGAAAATGTGGGTCTTTTCAAGAGTGGAGAAAGTTCATGTCTGTGGGGAAGAAGCTATTGGGAGCACCAGGCTTGCTCATCAGTGGTATGCCAATTTTCTTCTTATTTTTTATTTTCTTCCTATTTTCCCGTGAAGCATTTGGCTATGAGAAATTATGTGGTGGAATAAGTGTTATGAGTTCAAACTATGACCTGAATTTACTGTTTTAATGAAATGTTGTAATATTAACCATAGACCACTAGGTAAAATATGCTTCAAATAAAAATATTTCTCCTTAACCTCTACTATATTACTAGAGCAGCTATTTTCATTTTTATTTTCCCTTCCAATATTTGTCCTTTATACCTATTTTAAATAGTTGCAATAGTAGAATAAATGTTTTATATTTTGATTTTTCACACAAAATATTTCCCATATTGTGACACAGTCTTAAATACAGTTATTCATGGCTTTATGTGCCATGATTTATTCAATTTCCCACAGGAAATTCTGCCAGTTGGTAATTTTTGCACTGCCAAAGAGAAGAAAAACTACTCGGTCAAAGGAATATGAATATTTAGACAGCTTTTGCACTACTGCTGGATTGTTTTGCAAAAGTGTCTCTGCAAGTTTATAACCAGCCAAATATGTCTCCCTCCCTTATTTACCAGTATTACATTAGAAATGTTTTACTTTCCATTAGTGTAAAACAAGACATTGCTGTTTTCCCTTGTATTCCAGTATTAGCAAGGTTTAATGAGTCTGTCGTATGCTTTGAAATAATATGAAGGGCTGGAGAGATGGCTCAGAGGTTAAGAGCACTGGCTGCTCTTCCAAAGGTCCTGAGTTCAATTCCCAGCAACCACATGGTGGCTCACAACCATCTGTA
>NW_026074651.1:0-1550 GCF_014885135.2 Alexandromys fortis
GGAGTGGGAGGAGGAGGAGGGAAATGGGAGGCGGGAGGAGGCAGAAATTGTTTCAACAAAAATAAAAATTTTAAAATTTTAAAAAAAGATTAAAAAAAAAGAAAATCCCAAAGTATTTCAGGGAAGCTTTGAAACCATCATAAGAAGCAGCTCTTTGGCTACAGCACCTGTCTGAAGGATTTCAGCTGAAGACACCACCAGATGACACAATTGGCTGGAAGGGTTCTACAGACAAAGACCCTCTCTTTGAAAGGAGTGTGGCACAGAGCATGTACTGATCACAGTGTGAGCCAGAGCCATGGACTAATATGCATAATTGGGCCTATGTGTGTGTGATGCTTAACAGCAACATTTCCACAATTGCCTAGAGTGTCCTGCCACCATAACTTGGGATGTCACTTCCTGTAGTATCTTTTGGTAGCACTTGGGCCAATGAAATTCCTCTCTTCTCTCAAGCTCTGTAATGGAACATATAGTTTGCATTCCAACTGATTTTCTTATTAGTTCATATAGGTTAGCTTCTACTTTACAGTGATTATACATATGCATACATATGGCACAGAGGTCAGGCATTGGCTTCTTATGAATGGCATTGCTTTAAAGATTGACAGACATAAAACAAGATGTCCAAAGCCAGTTTCTATTTCTTTATAACAAATTTGTTCTAGGGACTTTTATTGCCCAAGATAATCTCTTGAAATTACAATGACTTTATGATGTTGGTGATATGAAGAATTAAAACAAGTTGTCAACAAACCAGAGTCTTTTGACTACAATTATTTCTCCTCTTTTTTTTTCTAAATGTGTAGCCCAGGCTGGTCTCAAACTCATGATCTTCCTGCCTCTGCCTCCTTTAGCAAATCCTACCAGCGTGTGCCACTACAACCGGCAATTATTTCTCCTCTTTGAGCACACACATGTAGATGAACCCAAGAACATATTCTATTCTCCTAAACATAAGAAGGACATAAAAGGGCATTATCTTCCCTAATAAAATTATGAAAGAGGTCTTGTGAATTCAGAACTCATAATTTTAACATTTTAAGTTATTTTTCTTTTATTGAAAATAGACTTTTTTCATAAAATAAATTCTGTTTACAACGTCCTCTCCACAAACTCCTCCCAGTGTCTCTCCTTTTCCCTTCCACTGGGATCCATCACTTTCTATCTTTTATTAGAAAACAATCAAGCATCTAAGAAATATAATAAAATAAAATAAGATAAATCAAAACAAACAAATTGGAACAGGACAAGACAAACAGAAGAAGAGACAAAGAAAAAGCACAAGAAATACATATAGTCCAAAGACACACGCATTCACACACAGAGAAATCACATTAAAAACACGGAACTGGGAGCCGAGGACTACTGAGACCCCCAAGAACAATGGCAATGGGTTTTTGATCCTACTGCACCAATTGGTTTTGTGGGAGCCTAGGCAGTTTGGATGTTCACCTTACTAGACCTGGATGGAGGTGGGCGGTCCTTGGACTTCCCACAGGGCAGGGAACCCTGATTGCTCTTTGGGCTGACGAGGGAGGGGGACTTGA
>NW_026074652.1:0-1565 GCF_014885135.2 Alexandromys fortis
GGGGATATTTGCAAGTTCCAGGCCAGCCTGGTCTACGTAATGACTTACTTACAGGCCAACCAGGACTACACAATGAGATCTGACTTGAAAACAACAAAACCCTACTTACAAAATTACTTTATTTATTAATCTGAAAAACAAAACCAAATAGCCCTGGGGCCAGAGAGATGACTCAGTAAGAAGGGTGCTTATGTGGCTGGAGAGATGGCTCAGCAGTTAAGAGCAATGACTGCACTGCTCTTCAGAGGACCTGAGTTCAGTTCCCAGCACCCACATGCCAATTCAAACTGTAACTCCAGTTCCAGAAACTCTGACAGCCTCACACAAGCATATATACAGACAAAACACCAATGCACATAAAATAAATAAATAGTTAAAAAAAAAAAAGAAGGGTATATATAATCCCAGTGATGGGAAGGTGAAACCTAACAGAAGCCTAGAATTCACTGTCCAGTCATTCTGGCTTAACTGGAAAGCCTCGGACTGAAAAGAAACCTTAGCTGAAGAAGCAAAGTAGAAGGCTACTGAGAACCAACACTGAAACTGACCCTTGACCTCTACACACATGCACATATATGTACCCACAGACATGACTGCAACACAAACATGAAATCAAACATACAAGAAATATTTTGAATAAACATTTTATACAATTTAAAAAGTGAGCTGGGGGATGTCGGTGAGTGGTAGAATGTTTGCCTAGCATGACCAAGATCTAGGTTCATTCCTAATTGCATGCGCGAGCACACATCAAATTTATCATTGAGATTTTTTTCAATTGTTATAGCCCACTTGCTGAAGTAAACACAAACAGACTAATAAACACAAATCTAATTTTAAGTTATTGTGTTTTCCTATCAGTTACAAGTTTGAAATTACAAGCTAAATACTTTATTTGTAATTACTTAGAAAATATGTTTATAGCTAGCTTTCTTTTCCATAAATTCTCTTAGGCCGCACCTTTTCAGCTGAAGTTTCTGAAGGTGAGATTTTGCTCCTTTCATCTTGTGTATCTTGAGAAACAACTGACTTCTTCCCAACTGCCCTGGACAGATTAGGTTTAGGTCTCTGCAGTCGACTTCTGGATTTTGGTTTAACATTTTCTGCTTGTTCAGTCTCTCTTAAAAAAAAAAAAAAAAAAAAGGATGTTATTTGAATTGCAACCAACATGTAGTCAGGATCAAATAAAACTCTAAAAAATTGGAAAATTCAAAGAGCTCCTTAAAGCCCTGATGCTGAGAGACTTACTCTATCAGATGTTAAAAACATATCAATATCAGTAATTAAGATTTAAAGTGGTACCAAAAGACAAAAGAACATGTAAATGAAACACAACAGAAAATAATTCCAAAGCAGATTTGATTTTAGAACATACTAAAGATCATCTCCCAAAATAGAAAAGTTGAAATGTGTAACACAGGATACTTAAAAAAAAAAAAAATGTTATGCTATGTTTGAGGATGCATGCCTTTAAACCCAGCACTAAAGAGGAAGAAGCAGGTGGATCTAAGTTTGAGGCCAGCCTAAAATACACAGCAAGTGCCAAGACAGCTAAGACTACATAG
>NW_026074653.1:0-1575 GCF_014885135.2 Alexandromys fortis
AAGAAAATAAGAGGTAGGGAGGAGGCAGAAAATTTTAATAATAAAGAAAATAAATTAAAAAATGAGAAAAAAGATTAGGGGTAGTCATATAACATTTTTATAATTTAATTACATTTTTCTATTTTCCTTCCTCCCTCCAAACCCTATTAAATACTCCTCCCTACTCTCCTTACCTCTTTATTAAGAAAATACTTGTGCCTTAACATCATTTTGTTTTTAAGTATAAATATAAATACTTTATACACAAAAAGAAAGACATGGATGGGTAGAAGATGGGAGATATATGCACGAAAATGCTATCAACATTGACCAGCAATCAGTGCGATTGAAGAAATTGTTTTCTTTATGTTTTATGTATTTTTAATGCTTCAAGCATTTTTTTCTGATATTTGATTACAGTGAGTCACATTAAAATTTGTTGATTTTGAATGTGAGAAATGCATTCATATTGGAAACATCATATAGTTGAATAAAACTTATTCTCAGGGGTAAATGATGAAAAGCAATCTATTTTACCATTGATTGAATCTGAATTAGTAGGGGAACAGGGAGGAGAACTTGAGGGAACAAGATAGTCAAGATGGAAGGAGGACAGCGATGAGAGCAAGGGAAAGAGATATTTTAATTGAAGGAATCATTATGGGGCTGGCAAGAAACCTGGCTCTAGAGAAATTCCCAAAAATCCGCAAGGACCACAGAAAAGATTTTAAGCAACAGAGGAGAGGGTGCCCAAACTGGCCTAGTCCTATAGTCAGACTGATGAATATCTTAAATATCACCATAGAACCTTCATCCAGCAACTGAAGGAAACAGAGGCAGAGACCCACATTGGAGCACTGGACTGAGCTTCCAAAATCCAGATGAAGAGTGAGAGATGTGAGCATATGAGGAAAGAGGTCAAGACCATGGTGGGTACACTGAAACACTGTACCTGAGCTAATGGGGGCTCACCAGCTCCAGCCGGAATGGGAAGGAACAGAATAAGTTCAAACTAGTCCCTCTGAATGTGGGTGACAGTTGTATGGCTGGGGCAGACTGTGGGGCCACTGGCAGTGGCAACAAGATTTAACCATACTGCTTGTATTTTAATTTTTGGAACTCATTCTCTTTGGATGGATACCTTGCTCAGCCTATATATAGTAAGAAGGGCTTGGGCCTTCCCCAAAGCAATGTGCCTACCCTCTCTGAGGAGTGAATGGGGGGTAGAGTGTGGATGCTTAGGGAAGGGTAAGAGGCAAGAAAGTGGGAACTGGAGTTGGTATGTAAAATGAAAAAAGATTATTTGTTTTCTTTTTTAAAAAGCAAATTCTTGTTTAAAATAAAACCACTATGGGAACATTTGATAATTTCCAAAAAGGTTAATTAGTATTCATTACTAAAATATATGTATTATAAAGTATTTTTCTATGTGTTACAATATAATACAGATGGTGAGTCAATTCCATCCAAAATATCTAAAGAATGTCAGTGGAGTAAATACTTTTATTTATAGCTGACCATTAATATTTGGGATTAGAAAGGTAGCAAGCCTATGTAAGTCCAGCTATAATAGGTTTGTTAGGAATAATTAGCTGA
>NW_026074654.1:0-1554 GCF_014885135.2 Alexandromys fortis
GGATGGTTCAACATATGAAAATCTGTTAATGATTAAACACTAAAAAAAAAAAAAAAGATCATCTCATTAGATGCCAAAAAAACCTTTGACAAAATCCAACACCGCTTCATTATACAAAGTCTTGGAAGAGATTAGGGATATAAGGGACATACCTAAACATAATAAAGGCAATATACAGCAAGCCAAAATCCAACATCAAACTAAATGGAGAGAAACTCAAAGCAATTCCACTAAAATTAGGAACAAGACAAGACTGTCCATTCTCCATATCTATTCAATATAGAACTTGAAGTTCTAGATAGAGCAATAAGATCAAAGGGATACAAATTGCAAAGTAAGTGGTCAAAGTACCATTATTTGGAGATATGATACTATACATAAGAGACCCCAAAAAGTCTACCAGGAAACTCTGACAGCTGATAAACACCTTTAGTGAAGTGGCCCAATACAAGATTAACTAAAAAAAATAATCACTAGCCCTCTTATATACAAACAATAAATGGACTGAGAAAGAAATCAGGCAAACAACACCTTTCACAAAGCCACAAATAATGTAAAATATCTTGGTGTAACTCTATCCAAGCAAGTGAAAGACCTGTATTTCAAGAACTTCAAGTCTTTGAATAAAGAAACCAGAGAATATATAAGAAGTGAAAAGATCTCCCATGCTCATGGATCAGTAGGATTAACATAGTAAAATTAACCATCTTACCAAAAGCGACATACAGATTCAATGCAACCCTCATCAGAAACTCCAACACAATTCTTTACAGACCTTGAAAAATCAATACTCAACTTCATATAGAAAAACAAAAGACCCAAAATAGCTAAAACAGTCCTGTACAACAAAAGAATTTCCAGAGGTGTCTCCATCCCCAATTTTAAGCTCTACTACAGAGTTATAGTAATAAAATCTGCATTGTTTTAGCATAAAAACAAACAGAAGGACCAATGGAATCAAATCAAGGACACCACAAGAAAACCCACAGAATCAACTAACCTGGGGTCACAGGGGCTCACAAAAACTAAAACAACAACCGGGGAGCCTGCTCGGGACTGACCTCGGCCCTCTGCACACATTTTATAGTTGTGTAGCTTGGTCTTCTTGTGGGAGTCCTGATAGTGGGAGCAAGGGCTGTCTTTGACTCCTTTGCTGGGCTTTGGGATCCTTATCCTCATACTGGACTGCTTTGTCCAGCCTTCAACTTGATATGCCATGCTTGGTTGATATCCATGAGGCGCCTGCCCTCCTCTGAACAGAAATGGAGGAGGAGTGGATGGGGGAGGGTAGAGGAGAGGTGGGGAAAGATTGGGATGACAGGAAGAAGGGGAAGCAGCTGTTGGGTTGTAAAAAATAATTTTTTTAAAAAAAAGGAAGGAAAAGAAAACTTGAAACTTTTGTCTAGACGGGTTAAGAAGAAATATCTAAAAAACAAATTAGCAAGAAAAAGGAGCTATTCAGGAAGCAGTTTGGAGAAAAAAAACTGCGCCCATGTTCCCAAAATATTGTTTATAAATGTTCTTTTACATTTAAAGGGGGATATGATATAGATA
>NW_026074655.1:0-1583 GCF_014885135.2 Alexandromys fortis
AAGAGGCCGTGAATTTGGAAAGGAGTAAGGGGGGGGCCTAGGAATGACTAGCTTAAGAGATAGGACATGGGAGGGATTGGATAGGGAAGGGGAAAATGATATGAGTATATTTTAACAACAGTTTTAAATTATTAAGAAACACCAGGGAAGGCCAGGCAGTAATGACACACACCTTTAATCCCAGTATTTGGGAGGCAGAGTAGGTGGATCTCTGTAAGTTTAAGAGCAGCCTGTTCTACAGAGCAAGTGCCAGGACAGGCTCCAAAGCCACACAGAGAAACGTTGTCTCGAAAAACGAAAGAAAGAAAGGAAGGAAGAAAGAAAGAAAGAAAGAAAGAAAGAAAGGAAGAAAGAAAGAAAGAGAGAGAGAAGAAAGAAAAGAGTTATTAGGAAACATCAGTAACCAATCAGAACACAGAGTTGTGGAGTCCAGTGTAGTAGGAGGCCGCTTGTTCGTTTCCCAGCTGCCCAGACTCCCGAAATAACCACACAAAAACTGTATTAACTAAATCAGTGCTCAGCCTATTAGCTCTAACTTCTTTTTTTTTAATTATTTATTATGTATATAGTGTTCTGGGCACCAGATCTCATTATAGATGGGTGTGAGCCATCATGTGGTTGCTGGGAATTGAACTCAGGACCTCTGGAACAGCAGTCAGTTCTCTTAACCTCTGAGCCATCTCTCCAGCCCCTAGCTCTAACTTCTTATCGGCTAGCTTTCACATCTTAATTTAACCCATTTCCATTATTTTATATTTTACTATGAGGCTCGTGGCCTACCAGCAAGGTTCCGACGGCAGCTCCATGGCTTCTCTAAACTCTGCCTTTCTTCTCCCACCATTCCGTTTAATTTCCCCCACCTACTTCTGTTCTGCCCTGCTCTGCTATAGGCTCAAAGCAGTTTCTTTATTCACCAGTGGTATTCACAGCATACAGAGGGGAATCCCACATCAATCTAGTACCTCAGTTTTTGAACCTAAGGCTCAGGGATCGAGCACTGAGGAAGAAGAGTACGTGCGAAGATTGTGAGAGCCAGAACATCAGGGAGTTTGCCTTGAAAATTGTGTCTCCTAGGAATAGCAGAAGCTATACACAGAGTTTCACCAACACGACTGCCTAAACACAAGCTCAACAAGGACAAAGGCAACAAAGAAGGAAGCTCCCGAGGCCTTAACCCTACTACGAACTGCAGCCGACTGAGTGCTGAGAGGGGAGAAATGGTCGTCCCCAGGGAAGAGCACACTAACTGCTTATCCAATACCAAGCTCTGAAAACAAAAGCAGACAGGTAACATTATACAGACTGAGCAGGTTGTATTTATGAATTTAGAAGTATATCTGTATGTACATGTATGTATGTAACAATAATTAATGGGGGGATTGGCCATAGATTTGAAAGAAAGCAAAGGGGGATGTATAGGAGGGCTTGGAGGGAGGAAAGGGAAGGGGAAGTGCTATAATTATGATCTCAAAAAGTAAAAAAACAAAAGCCAGGCAGTGGTGGCGCATGCCTTTAATCCCAGCACTCGGGAGGCAGAGGCAGGCGGATCTCTGTGAGTTCGAGACCAGCCTGGTCTACAGAGC